>NC_056729.1:403604969-403732469 GCF_019279795.1 Protopterus annectens | reverse complement strand
AGTTTGTCAAGGAAAGATTGCAGAGAGTACTTGTGTTCTTTTCTGAAGGAAAGAATCAAGAAATAAATTAAGCTAAAAATAAGATGTAGTCTAAGGGTCAAGGATTAGGGGGTGGCTATAGTCAATACAGGAAAATTACTGAAAAGGTAAGTATAATATGTTGTGTTTAGGATAGCAGGCAGTTAAGGTTAGTAAGTTCGTTCGACCTGTTACTTCAGAGAAAATGTCTGACACTCAAGCATGAGTACAGAAAACAAGTCATCTATAGACTGTCAGTTTACGTTGCTTAAAACAATCAGAATAATATACAGCAACTTGAACTGTTTATCAGAACTGTTAATGGAGACAGTATTTCGGATATTGTAAACATTTAGTAAAACCTTATTAAATGAACTACAGTGTTTGGAGAATTCATGCTGAACATACACAAGACTTGGTTCATAAGGGATAGACAGACACCTATTGAAGCACAAGCTTGGGTAATTAAGACTTTCGTTTCTCAGTCTGATGGCATATAGTATTTCCAGCTAATTAAGGTAAAGTACCTTCATGTCTAATCTTACAATGGCACCCGACGTGGACTGCTCTCTGGGAAGAGATGCATACTTCTCGCAAACCAGAAAGCAGCTGTAACCATCCAGTCTCCAGTACTGCATATTTTCTTAAGTTCACAGTGACTGTATAAGTACGTCAGCAAACAAGTCACACCAACCTTTCAGTAAAAGTATTGTTCATTTCCAGTACTGGTTACACTATGTGTGTTCCACAGAAATCTACAAAATAGCAGTGTGTTGTTCAACTTCATGTGTTCTACACACTATAAATAACACTGCTTTCATTAAAGTGCAGCACTCTGTGTTTCATTCAGACTTCAACAAAACAGCTGCAGTAAGTAATTTTATCAAGTACAGTTTTATGGCAATAACTTCAAAGTTTTATTAACAGTTTAAAGTGATAGCAACTGTTTCATGACAAAATTCTCAAGCAGCATACCAGTGTTTTTTTCCATAAATAGAGTTGTAAACTCTATACAGAATAAGCTGAAAATTATGGCATGACAGTTTCTCATTAAGACAGCATTAAATTAAACATCACCAGTGTTTCCTTCAGAAAAAGCTTCACACAATTTCAACAGACCAGTTTTGTTCAAAACATAAAGGACATTTGTCTTGGACTTTCATGATTCTAGAGTGATGTCATAAAGGTCAAAAATTAACAAAAGGGATTATAAACAACAATCAACTCACATCCCTTCAACTCAAATTCCTTCCAAGCCATACGGTTATGTAAGACTTTATATGCACCTTTTGGTTAACAGTTCAACAAAGTTTAAGTTACTTAATTACAGTTTTTTTTGCATGTAAACATGTCAAATAATGCTGGTACAGTTAAAATGTCAGTATATTTCTGGTTTAAGTTTAAGAATGTTCTCTTAAAGTTTAAGATTATTAGTTCAAAAATGTTACAGAAAAGATTTACGTCACACAAGCAGGCTAATGCCAGTTTAAATATACATACTTCAGCACATGCAAATCAACATAGTAACTTCAGTTGTAGTACAGTTTCAAATACAAATGTTCAGAAGGTAATACATACCATTCAGAATACAGCAGTATGTTGCAGTATTCAACATACAAATGTCAGCACAGTCAACATACATAACATACAAGCAATGTCTCCAGTTCACATTACTTCAATTGGTGCAATGTTTGCACTGCATAAAAATAAAAAAAAAATCAAAGTACATGTTTAAATAAAGTATATTTCAGACAAACTGAAAAACAGACCAGTGCTAAGCAAGAAATTGCATTCCATAGCTATCTGTAAAAATCAAAGCATTAATCTTTCATTGTTTACAGACAAATCAAATTTAGCTGCACATATAAAATATAAGTGTGGTCTTAGGGTCAAAAATTAAGTCAGTTAACAGTTCAAAGTGTAAATGCTCTGTATGTATTGGTTTAAATTTCAGTAAAAAAATATGTGCAAATGTAGAAATTAAAAAAAAAATGGTTATGACAGAAACATGCAGATTTATGGGTTAAAAATAAAATAAATTCCAGTTCAGCTGACACAGCTAAAGCACTCAGAAAGGCATATTGGGTGTGGTCAGTAAAGAAAAAAGGGTAGCCATATGCCTGAAAGGTATATCAAAATTAACAGTCAAATTAATTAGCAAAATAAAGAGTTTACAGTTACAGGGAGCAAATACATTTTTTATAGTATTGTTTTGTTTAATAGCTTTTTATTAAAGTGTTGCAATGCATAAACAAAATCATAATATAGACAAAATACAAAATGTAAAATTTAAAGTCAATGCTACATTGTAAAAGTGACAGCATAGTTAAAAAATTCAAATTCTGTGTATAAAAGAGAACATTATGTAGTCAGTTTAAAATTGTATATGTTTTGTACGGAAATGAGAGTTTGCCAAGCATATCATGTTAGATTCCAGCTAGTCTAGCATGTTAAATTAAAGACAGTGCTATCAATTTAATGCATTACTTTTTACTATTTATTCAAAAATGTGTTCAGTACTAATAAAAAGTTAAATTATGTCAGCTAAAAAAAACAGTTATAGTGAAACAGTGGGTGGAGTTTCACTCACTAAACAGTATACTAAAATCTAAGGGACACAAGACAAAATGTAAAAAAGTACAGCAGTTAAAACTGTGTATATATGGGTGCAAAAATGCACAGTGTTACATTATTTTTATTTGCAACTATCAAGTTAAATGAAATTGCTATAGCCAAGACCTTAAAAAAGCTGTCCATTCAAGTAATGACACAGAAACTGATTTTAATACTGATTTTGCAGCAGTAAATCCTAGCAGTTAATACTGGACATGAAAACACAAGCATGTAAAAACTGGTACTTAGTTCCAGTTGTTTCCAATAAAGCTAAACAGGTTACTGATTTAAGTATTATTAGCTTTTCAAATACAAGGCAGCCCACTAAGGTTAATGACTGGGCAAATGACGTAAATAATGTACAAAGTTCAAGCCGAAAAAATAATCAAAAGTATGGTTAATGTTGCCAGTGGCATACCAGTTTTTCAAAATAAAAAAAAACGGCAGACCATACATTTCATTACTCATGACAGTTTCACGCTGTCAGGGTTTCAAAGGTCCAAAGTAATAGCAAGCCTTTGGAATTTAATTTTTTTTAAAAAATAACAGCAGAATTCTTATGTCAAAATTAAGTGTTGTGTTTTTCAGCATACTTGCAAGAGCTTATGTAAACTCATGCAAAAGATGTATATGCAGAAAAAATGTAAATAAAGTCAGCATAGCAAGCAATGCTGCCAGTTTATAGTTGTTAAAGCTGCATTTCATGCAGGAAATGTAAATAAAGTTAGGGTAATAAGCAGTGCTATCAAATTGTAATTGTTAAAGGTGCAAATGCCATTTTAAGGACCTAGTACTAAATACAATAAAACAAAAATAAAAAAAAGAGGTTTAAAAGCACTAACTATAAAAAGGACACTTCAGCATTAAAGCAGGCCTTACTTCACTTCATCAGTGACTGGAACAATGCAAAGCAACATCTGGCAAAAAAACTATGGGGCATTAATTGACTATCTATGTGTTTCAGTTATTGTTTCAATGTTTTTATAAAATGTTTTCATGTTTCAGACAATTGTATTATGTTTTTGAACAATGTTCCCATGTTTTAGTAGTAGTTTTTGTCTGTGTTCAAATGAGTTTCAGTTTATTTGTGTTCAGGTAACACTGTCACGGTGTTCTCATGTTTCAGACAATGTTATTAGTTAGGATATAACATGCACCAGTTTCAGTTATGTTTTTTATCTGTGTTTAGTTAACACTGGCAAAAAAATATTCTTTTGGTTTAGTTAGTTTCCAGAATATACACAGCTATTTTAAATGTTCAGTAAATGCTGATGTAAATATCAGTCAAGTTGCAGAATATGACATTCATATTCAGTTGTGTGTTCAGTATACTACATTTCAGTCAAATCTTATTTCACATTATTCAGTCATTAGTTAAGGGTAAAATGACAGACTTATTTGTACATTATTCAGCCATCAGTTAAGGGTAAAGTAACAGAATTATTTTTTGTTACAGGCTTATTATTTAAATAATAGGTAGTAATAGTAATAGTCAAGGCATTGTACATTTTAGTCAAATCTCAAAATACTTCACATTATTCAGTCTTTAGTTAAGGGTAAAGTGACAGACTTATTTGTAATTACACTATTCAGTCATTAGTTAAAGGTAAAGTAACAGACTTATTTTGTAACAAGCTTGTTACATTACTCAGTCATTAGTTAAGAGTAAAGTAGCAGAATTATTTTTTAGTTACAGGCTTATTATTTAAATAATAGATAGTAATAGTAATAGACAAGGCATTGTACATTTCAGTCAAATTTCAAAATATTTCACATTATTAAGTCATTAGTTAAGGGTAAAATAGAATTATTTTTACAGGCTTATTATAGTTATTAAATGCATTCGGTGTACTCAAGGCATAACAGAGCAGGCTTAATATGTTAATTAGTTTACAGATTATAGTTCACACTTACAAATTGCAGTGCAGTTTACATTCGTCAAAAATTAAGGACACTAACAGACAATGCAAAGGTATAGACTTAAAATACAGAAAGTATAGGTTTTAGTAAACTATTATAGCTCATAAATATTCATAAAAGAAAAAAGTAAGTAGCATTATAAAATAAATTTAAATAAAATGTATAGTCAGAAGTTAATACAGAATATAGTAATTATTCTTCAAAACCATTTATAAAGTTGTCTTTTTAGTGCAGATTTCAATTAGTCTTCATAAAATAACCATCATGCTTGATAGGCTATACAATATGTGGCAGGAGAAAGTGCCAAGGAGGGGATTTCCTCTAAATCCAATGTTGTGTCTTTCGGCTTTTCCCGGTTAGGGGCCGCCACAGCGGAACTCCAGTCCGCTAATGATTGGCAGTAGATTTTTACATGCTGGCTTGCCGGGCCTAACGCACAACATTTAATGAAGAAACGCCCATTCACGCATGTCGCCACACAGAAGACGCTCTAGCTGAGAATTGAACGGGCAACGTCTTGAGGCGACAACGCTACCGCAGCACCACCACCGCAGTATTTCCTCTAAATCCAATGCAGTAACCAATGCAATAAAAAAATGAAGGTAACAGGCATAACAAAGGTAAGCCAAGTAGGATCAACAGCTGAGACAAATCTGGTGAAAAGACATGCAGAAAAATGCTAATAAAAGGGCACGATGCAAAATTACCAGTCCAGTCCCTGGAGTAAGGTTGTATGTGTATAATACAGAACAAGGGGTTCTACATGCCCTACATGCCAAAATTATTGGCCAAGCAAATAATAAAGTACAGCCATCAGCTACTAAGTTATGTAGATGTTCAGAAATGTTGGCCTATCATAAAGTATAAGTTTTAAATAATAAAAAGTAAGTAAAAGTAAAAGAATTCAAGAAAAGTGTGTAATATTTCGGCAGACTAACCCTATGTTAAAAAAACCTCGGTTGCAGAGAAGAACTAGTTTTCAGAAAAAGCATGGTACAGTATACAAATACATTTTTTCAAGACTTCTTCCTACAGAAAAAGGGGGGGGGTAATGTACTCGTTTATATACATCACTCACTTAAATACTCCAAAGACTATAAATCTAGGTAATATAAGATCAAATCAAAAGTTAAAAAAAAAATTCAATCCAAACAGGCCATAACTGCTCAAGTGACACCTAGTGTTGAAATTTAAAATTGCAGTTTATTAAAATCATAAAGTTAAAAGACTTCAATCCAAACAAGGCATAAATAATCAAGTGACACTTATTGGTCAAATTCAAAATGTCAAGTTTATTCAAATGCTAGAGTTAAAAAAAACTTCATTCCAAACATGGCATAGATAATCTTGTGGTCAAAATTAAAATTGCAGGTTTATCAAATATGTTTTCATTTTATTTTCGGATTATAAGTCAAATAGCATAAAAGCTAAATACAGTAGTTAGCAATATAAACATAAGGTAATTAAAGAAGTAGGTCCCAGTAGACTTTCGTCAAGGGACCTAAGGGCCAACTGTTACATCAGAGTTTTTTTATTTTACAGACAGGCTAAATAATAAAATAAGCTAAAAATGGTGTTTCATTTATGCATACATTTTAGAAAGCAGAAACAAAACATCTTTCACTGACCTTGCTGGCTAGGAAATGGTGTTTTATTTATGCATACATTTTAGAAAGCAAAAACAAAGAATCTTTCACTGAATGTTAACCCTGCTGAAATAACAGTTTGTTAAGGAAAGATTGCAGAGAGTACTTGTGTTCTTTTCTCAAGGAAAGAATCAAGAAATAAATTAAGCTAAAAATAAGATGTAGTCTAAGGGTCAAGGATTAGGGGGTGGCTATAGTCAATACAGGAAAATTACTGAAAAGGTAAGTATAATATGTTGTGTGCAGGATAGCAGGCAGTTAAGGTTAGTAAGTTCGTTCGACCTGTTACTTCAGAGAAAATGTCTGACACTCAAGCATGAGTACAGAAAACAAGTCATCTAAAGACTATGTCAGTTTACATGTGTAAAACAATCAAAATAATGTACAGCAACTTGAACTGTTTATCAGAACTGTTAATGGAGACAGTATTTTGAATATTGTAAACATTTAATAAAACCTTATTAAATGAACTATAGTGTTTGGAGAATTCATGCTGAACAGTGCACAAGACTTGATTCATAAGGAAGAGACTGACAACTATTGAAACACGAGCTTGGGTAATTAAGACTTATATATACAGTGGATATAAAAAGTATTAACACCCTGTTAAAATGCCAGTTTTTTCTGATATATAAAAAATGAGAGCACAATAAATCATTTCAAAACTTTTCCCACCTTTAATGTGACCTATAACCTGTACAATTCAATTGAAAAACAAACAAATCTGTTGGAGGAAAAAATGTAAAAAATAAAAAATGTACAATAAGCTGGTTGCATAAGTGTGCACACCCTTAAACTAATACTTTGTTGAAGCACCTTTTGCTTTAATTACAGCATTCAGTCTTCTTGGATACATACTTGCCATCAATTAAAGAGACTCGTTAACCCCAAATAAAGTTCAGCTATCCTAGTAGGATTTTCCTGACATTTTTTTCAGTTGCCTGTTACAGCAAAAGCCATGGTTTGCAGAGAGCTTACAAAGCATCAAAGGGATCTCATTGTTGAAAGACATCAGTCAGGAGAAGGGTACAAAAAAATTTCCACAGCACTGGATATACCATGGAAAACAGTGAAGACAGTCATCAAAAAGTGGAGAAAATATGGGACAACAGTGACATTGCAAAGAACTGAACATCTCTCCAAAATTCATGAAAAGACAAGACAAAAATTGGTCATGGAGGCTGCCAAGAGATCTATAGCAACACTGAAGGAGCTGCAAGCATTTCTGGCAAGTACTGGTTGTGTACTACATGTGAAAACAATCTCCCGTATTCTCCATGTGTCTGGCCTATTGGGTAGCGTTGCAAGATGGAAGCCTTTTCTTACACAGAAAAACATCCAGGCCTGGCTAAAATTTGCAAAACAATACATCTTGTCTCACAAAAGCATGTGGGAAAATGTGTTATGGTGTGACAAGACCAAGGTTGAACTTTTTGGCTACAATTCCAAAAAGTACGTTTGGTGCAATAACAGCACTTTGCATCACCAAAAGAACATCATCCCCACGGTGAAGCATGGTGGTGGCAGTATCATGATTTGGGGTTGCTTTTCTTCAGCTGGAACTGGGGCTTTAGTCAAGGTGGAGGGAATTATGAACTGGTCACTTTTGGCCCCAAAACCTTCAGGTGTCTGCTAGAAAGCTGAAGATATAGAGGAATTTCACCTTTCAGCATGACAATGACTCCAAATCCAAATCAACAAAAGAATGGCTTCACCAGAAAAAAAAAAAGTTTTGGAATGGCCCAGCCAGAGCCCATACCTAAATCCAATAGAAAATCTGTGGGGTGACCTGAAGAGGGCTTTGCATAAGAGATGCCCTTGCAATCTGACAGATTTGGAGCACTTTTGCAAGGAAGAGTGTGCAAATACCGCCAAGTCAAGATGTGTCATGCTGATAGACTCCTGCCAAAGAAGACTGAATGGTGTAATTAAATTAAAAGGTGCTTCAACAAAGTATTAGTCTAAGAGTGTGCGCACTTACGTAACCAGCTTTTTGTGTGTATTTTATTTTTTATATTTTTTCGCTAACAGATTTGTTTTTCAATTGAATCATACAGGTTATGATTTATTGTGGTCACATTTTTTATATTGCAAAAACCTGGCATTTTAACAGGGGTGTGCACATTTTTTATATCCACTGTATGTGTGCGTGTGTGTGTGTGTGTGTGTGTGTGTGTGTGTGTGTGTGTGTGTGTGTGTGTGTGTGTGTGTTTGTGTGTGTGTGTAGAAACACACACACACACACACACACAAGTAAATATGTTTGGCAGTATTGGAACAGTCTTGGCGGAGGATCACATCTGACTTAAATGGAGCAGTCTGCAGCCAAATATTTTAAAAGGGAGGGCCAGAGGGAGAAAGATAAGAGAGTTATGCAAACCTCTCTGACAGAGACAGGAAGAGTTGTGGGAGGTATACAGGCAAGGGCCTGTGAACCATGTGAAAGAGAGTACTAGCAACATTGACTTGACAAGGAGTAGAATGGAACAATGAGCCATCTATGTGAACTCAATTTTGAGTCATTCAACTTAATTGAATTGCAAGTACCCTGTATAATGTACAATAAATGGTGTACTTGTGCTGTAAATAAACTGCAATTCATGATGTCACTGTAAATAAATTATATTGAAATCACAAAGAGTTCCATAGTGTTTCCTAATATTATGTATTTCTATCTTTACTGCTAGTAAGTGGAGCTCCATTATGAGTTGATTTCTACACATGTGTAAAGAGAAACTTTTTTTCTCTTTTGGCAAGCTGATTTCTGCTGAGTCTAACAAGGATGAAATTCATTGTGTTGAAAAACCACAAGAATAAAACCAGACAGGAGGCTGCAAACTTTTTAAAACAACCCAAAAAAAGAAAAGAAGAAAAAAGCCAGGATCCAAACACCAAATCCAGCAAGTACTTTTAATAAAACCGCAAGTGCCTCAGCAATAGACTTAAAAGGAAAATACAAAGCATACTCTAAAACACATGTTTAAATACTAAGGCTAATTAGATAATTAGCCATTAAACAATTTAGTTAAAGTAAAACTTTCCAATTGCACTCTACATTGATTCCACCAGGGGTTAGTGTACCAAACTTCAGAATAAACAAAGTTTATTTGTATAATAGATTTCTCTTAATATCAGTATTTAACCTACTAACAGGTATATGTTCTAAAATTGTACCTTGTAGACTTTTTGGGTTTCCACAGTGATGTTCCCTAAAGTGCATGGTCAGAGGGATTTCAGGCTTACCATGTTTAATATCCCTAATATGTTATTGAAGTCTAAGCCTGAAAGCCCTCTTGCTCTCACCTATATAAAACATTCCACATGGGCACCTCAGTGCATATATAACACCTTCTGTGTTACAAGAAAACACATCTTTTACTTTAAAACTCACTCCATTAATAAATTCAAATGTTCTACTTAATTTATATATATATATATATATATATATATATATATATATATATATATATAAAATCCCGAATTTCATTATTTTGAAATCACAAAGCCGAATGCTCAAAGTTCTGAAACAGGCAGAAGCGCAAAATTCAAAATCCCGAAGCATGGAGATTTTGAATTTCCGCTTCCGCTGGTGCTGTGTGTGGATGTTTTGGTTTAATTTATTTGTGTGTGTGTGTAAGCATGTTGGTTAGGGGCTTTAGTGTGTGTAAGTGTGTGTTGTGACTGTGTTGTGTGTGAGGTACTGTAAGATGTGTGTGTGTGATTATCGTTTGTGTTTCTGTTTGTGTGATCTCAGAGTTAGAATATATAAGTAGGGGGTGTGGGGGTGCAGGGGGGCTTACCCCTGTGCTTATATGTAGTTTAGATGCATTTGTTTGAATGTGGGGGGGGGGGTTGTGTTTGTTTATCTGTGTACTGTATGAGTAGTGTAGTTTTGGGATTTTGAATTTCACGGTTGTGTGTTTTCGGAGTTTTGAGTTGTGCTTGGGTTTTTGGCTTTGTGATTTCGAAATACTGAAATTCGGGATTTCACTATTTCAAAATTACAAAGTGGACCCATATATATATATATATATATATATATATATATATATATATATATATATATATACATACATACACACACACACACACACACACACACACACACACACACACACACGCAAATGTAACACATCTTCCACATGAAAAAGTACCAGCTAGATTCAGTGTTCTACTTATTCTACAGTCTGGTAAAGAAAATCCAGTATGTACTAAAAGGTCTTTGAGACTCCTACCCTTACGATATGAAAACAAAGGCGCTTTATATAATATATTAGAAAATACTTTAAACCTTAGTAAAAAGCCCCAATTACAGTGTATCATCTTTATCTCTTTAGCTAAATCGTAAGTAGTGACAAAGTATATTTTCTAAAATTGTCACGAGTATGTATAATAAGATTATTAATTTCCTGATTTTTCCTTATTCCATAACTATTGTATACGTGTTTTCTTACTTTATCCAATGAAGCATAAACAATTTCTCTACAATAACCCCCTTCTATAAATAATTTGGCCGTCCTACTAAGTTCACTATTCAATTCATTACTATTATGGCATAACCTCTTTACCCTAAGGAGTTCACCATAGGGCAGAGATTTCAAAAGATGGGGGGATGACAACTTTGGACATCTAAAAAATGGGCTCCATTTTCAAATTTTCTATATACATTACTAATAACTTTCCCATTTTTTCTCCCTTCTAAGGAAATATCCGAAAAGGTAACTTTTTTACCCATCTGTAAGCCATCAAATTGTAATGAAAATTTATTATTTTGAAGATTATCTATAAAACATATAACCTGATCTTGACCCCCCCCCCTTACAAAACAAAAATTAAATCATCTATAAACCTATGATATTGAACTACATGCTTTTTAAAGAAACTATTATGGCACAAATAGTCCATTTCAAATAATCCCATCATAATGTTTGCATACATGGGGGCAAATGCTGCCCCCATGGCTGTACCTTTCAATTGATGGAATAACTGCCCATCAAATTCAAAATAATTGTTGGTTAAACAAAATTCGACCAATTCAATTAAATAATATGTTAAAGGGTTTTTGCCCAAAGTTCTTCTTAAAGCTTCTAATCCAAACTGATGTTGAATGCTTATATACAGGCTTTTGACATCAATGGTTAGCCAATACATGTCATCTGACCAAGTTATTAGTAGAACCTTAAAGAGAAAATCAAAACTGCCCTTTATAAATGAAGGTTGCTTAATAATATAAGGTAAAAAGAAAGTTATGTAGAAAGGTTCCCGTGTTATTCAGAAAATATTTACTCGCTGAAACTGTAAGGCGGCCCGGAGGGTTGTGAATGTTTTTATGGATTTTGGGCAAGCAGTAGAATTTAGCCATTTCACAACCCGTAACATCAAATTTATTATTAATATCCTCTGTAAAGTAACCTAGTCTTAATCCCTTTTCTAATAACTAAATATTTTCTAATAGCTTCTTGATATTGTACCATATCACATGTTCTGTATGTTGTATTGTCATTCAGTTGTTCATGACACATTTTAGCATACTGGGTATAATACATGATAACGACTTTGTTGCCCTTATCTGCTGGTTTAAAAATAAGTTGTTTATTATTACTTAGCTTTTGTAGTGCCCTCCACTCTAATCTTGTCAAATTGTAACTATTGCGATTTTTATTTTTTATAAAATCATCATATAAAGACTCCAGTGCAACTTAATTGAATTGCAAGTACCCTGTATAATGTAAAAGAAATGCTGTGCTGTAAATAAACAGCAAGTCATGATGTCACTGTAAATAAATTACATTGAAATCACAAAGAGTTCCATAGTGTTTCCTAATATTATGTATTTCTATCTTTACTGCTAGCAAGTGGAGAGCCATTATGAGTTGATTTCCACAGATGTATAAAGAGAAACTTTTTTTTCTCTTTTGTCAAGCTGATTTCTGCTGAGTCTAACAAGGGTGAAATTCAGTTTGAATGCAACACAGAGCAATAGGTTTCTTTTACGCTACACTCAGAAGCAGGCAAATCTAGTAGTAGAGCAGAGCAACTCTGAGATGTAAGTGCAATTACTTGTTAAACCAAGCTTGAAAAAGAAGTGTATGACATGTCAAACAGTAGCAGAATTTTGGTAAAATTGTGTTGAATTTTCAAACTACAGAAAGTAGCTTACTGAAATTCCTCTAGTATATGATAGTTTACATAGCGCTGAAAAACGTTTTGGTAATCCTTCAGTGGTGAGCTGAGAAAATGAGTTGTATTATCTTGTTTGAGAAAATAAATCAGGCAGTTGTAGAGTGTGTATAATGAGAAATGTACTGTATTTTGTGTGAGTAACATGTCACTCAGATGTAATGCTGACTATGCTGCATGTTTTAATCACAGTGTATTTAAAAAGTCTAAGCAATGTTCAAAGTGCTGCTGAAACTAATGGTATAGTATTTCTTGGTCCAGTGGGATGATATTTTGGAAACAGTTTAAAAGTATTGCTGCACAGAAGTAAAACCAGTAGTATTCATACATTGTGTTGGTTGTTTTGTGAAATCTTGATGGGAGTTTTGTAGCCTACAGATGGTACAGTATTAGAAAGAAGCAACAAAAATGAGTGAGGACTCTTGCGCTGAAAAAAAAACATTAAATTGTTGGTTTGTTGAGTGTAAAGCTGACAACTGTTTTGCGTACTGAGTGAAATCTTAACAGGCTGTTAAAACAAATTTAAAAGTCAGAATAAGGTGTCTTGCAACAGCAGAAAAGTATACCACTTAGAGAAACAGGCATTTCCTGCATTTGTGAATTGTCCTGTGTTTTAAACAAATGAAAATCATTTTCTGCTAATACTTTCTGGAAAGAACCATATAGCTTCTGAAATGTGCTGTTTTGGTAAAAATTGCTGATAAGTTTTTGCATGCAAGTCTTGCTTGTTAAGAAATAAAATTAAAGACATGCAGTGTCTGGAAAACACTAAAAAGGTGAAGCTTTATACAGCACTATACTTTGCTAGGTGCTGTTGGAGCAGTGGTTGTAAATGTGGAGAAAGTGTATGAAACCTCTAAGTAAAAAGCATGTCTTCTTTTTTAAGTTCTCCAAATTGTTTGAGTCTCTAACACTGTGAAGGAAAAGGACCCCATTCCTAAGTTAGGGGTATGATTAGAGTTCATGAGATTGGTATTGCTTCAGTCCTTGATATTAGTGTAGAGTGTTCTTAGTACCTGCAGTGCACCCAAAAAGTCCCTAACACTGTGAAGGAAAAGGACCCCATTCTAAGTTAGGGGTATGATTAGAGTTCATGAGATTGGTATTGCTTCAGTCCTTGATATTAGCGTAGAGTGTTCTTAGTACCTGCAGTGCACCCAAAATTGCTTCCTTTTGCAGTTTATACAGGGTTATATGTATTGGTAGCATATTTAAGTATGCTTGTAAATTATTTGTATTAGTCCTGTTGCTTTTACTACTATTGGAGTTGCATGGCCTTCTTTATTCCATGTTGCTTTCATTTCAGATGTTCTTCGTGTTTCACTGTTGCACTCATTACATTTGGGATATCTGCCTGCAGGTAGCCCTCAGCCGGCCTGAATACCAGAGTCTTGGATTCCTGCATCGGATGTTGTCTCTTCTTCCATGACGTCAGGTCGTCAGGGGAATAAAACATGCAGCTGATGCCATTACATCAGTCTTTCTTGCCATGCGGTGCCCGAAGCAGAAGCAGTTCACAAGTGCCGGTTGGCCAACTCGTGAAATTTTCGTGTTCGAGTTTCAGAACCGAAGTCTTCTAAAAAGCTAAGTACCCCATTGAGGATCCTTTTTCTTGCTCTTAACTGATGTCAGTAAAAGTTAACAATTGACTTACCTGTGGAAAGCAAATTCCTCATAAAGATTTTAATTCATACTGCATTCCTTGCTTAGGCCCAGACCACGACGTCCCTCGCTGTCGGTTTTGTGCCTTGTTCAACTCCCAAAGTATTCATCGTCGATCTATATTTGTAGCTAATTATTTTGATACAAGGTATAACTATCCAGAAATGGCTTCGGTAAGCCATCCGACTACTGATATTCCGAAAAAACGTAAGGATAAAGACAGAGACAGACAGCATAGGTCCAAAACTGCAGACCACACTTCCGTTAAGCTAGTCGCCAGTTCTCCGGTACTCAGTGAGGCACTTTCGCAGCCCCTGATACCCGCTATTTCAGATTCGCAGGCCTCTACTTAGACCCATTTGGAGTCTGGTATGCCGCGAGATGCTTCTTTGAATATGGAACCTGCAGATGTCTCTACCTTGGATGGGTCCAGAGCTGCTGTGCAGGCACCGGCTTCTGAGGGTGTATTCAGGCCTACAGACTTGCATTTTAAACCAACACCATCTTCTTCATCTAGGCCTAAAACTTGTCCCACACCAAGAAAACCGACGTCCAAACCACATGGTCAGGCCCATATGCCTAAAAATCAAATGCTTAGAATGACTGAGGACCTTATTACTTTAATTAGGGGAAGCCAGCCTTACCCCTCTAAGAGACCTAGAACTGATTTTCCTTCTGATTCTTCTGATCAGGATTCTGATATGTCTGTTTCTTCTGATTACCAGGATTTACCCTTATCTACCTATGAGGATTCTGATGCAGAGGATTCCATCCCCTCTGCTTCCCCTCCAGATTTTTCTTTTGGTGAAACCTTGCACACTTTTAGGAGCATTTCCGCTGGGAAAGCCAAGATTACTCTGACTCCAAAAAGAGGCTTAGGGAATTCTTACTCTTTCCTCAGCACAGGCTTTTAGCTATCCCTCCTGTTTTGAACATTGTAGACGATGCTTTCTTGGAATCTAGCCTGTCCCCAGACACTTTACCTCCAGCTCTCAGAAAACCTGGCAGGTATTACAGAGTACCTGACTCTCACAAGTTCCTCTTCAAGAATCCTACTGCGGATCCAGAGACCATTTTCCAAGGACCAAAGGGCATTAAGGCTACTGCTGCCAAAAATCCTACCCCTTCTGATAGAGATTCTAGAGCCTTGGACAGATGGGGTAAGACGGTATACACTTCTGCTACTTGGGCCATTAGGGCTTTAAATTGCCAGTTTCATATGTTAAAGTACCAGCAGCATATTATGGGACTACTTAAACAGAAAATAATGTTGATTCCTGACTGTGCTGAACACAAAGAATTACAGGATTTAATGCATTCTGCTGAACAAGTTGGTAAACTTACTTTGCAATGTGGTTTTGATTTTTTAGAAGCATCTTGTAGGGCTGCTGTCAATGGGTCTGTACTTAGAAGGTATGCTTGGCTTAAGGAGCAAAACTTGCCAGATCATGTTAAAGCTAAATTACTGGATGCTCCCTTATACCAAGACTGCCTGTTTGGCAACAAAGCAGAAGAAGTCCTCAAAAAGATGGAGGAAAAAGCTAAATCTATGCAAACTGTTAAAGATTCCCTACAAGTACAGCCTCCCAGATTTAGTAGGCATTGGCCTTCAAAGAATTGGTCCTTTCTAGTCTCTTCCAGGCCTTCTCAGCCCAAACCCAGGAACAGCGACAACCAAGGTTACAGTCTCAGGCTACGCACAGGCCTAAGCAGTGGGGATCTCCCACTTCCAAAGCAGGAAGTAGTAAGACTCCCCCCTACGGAAAAATGTTACAATGACTTAACCTTAACCCTTCCAAGCTCTGCTCAGCTGCCTGCTCCCTTAGGAGGAAAGCTCCTGCATGCAAAAAACTGGGAACTCATTACCCAGGACAAATGGGTTTTAAAAATAGTTTCCCAAGGATACAGATTCCACTTCCACACCCTACCAACTCCAAACAGTTGGCAAGACCTACCCCCAAATCAGTGGGCAGAGGCTCAACAGCAGGTTCTCTCTCTTCTAAGTATCAGGGCTATTCAACCTGTCCCAGCAGAAGAAAGGGGTCAAGGTTTTTATTCAAGACTTTTCCTGGTACCCAGAAAAGACAGCTTCTGGCATCCTATCTTGGACCTCTCTATTCTACACACCTTTTTTGGTTATTCCAAAATTCAAAATGCTAACACTTCAACAGCTGCTTCCTATGCTAGGCAAAGATGCCTGCTTGGCAACCTTAAACTTAAAGGAAACTTACCTGCACATCCCAATAAGGGAATTTGCAGGAAATACCTACACTTCAGGGCAGGCTCCATGCACTATCAGTTCTCTGCACTTCCCTTTGGCTTATCTACTGTGCCCAGGGAATTCACCAAGTGTCTAGCTCCAGCCATTGCATTTTGCAGGCAGTGAAATATTCAAATATACCCATACTTGGACGATTGTCTGATTCAGGCAGAAAGCCAGGACATGCTATTAAAACATCTGGCATTCGTAAAGAAACTTCTAACCTCACTGGGGTACACCATAAACAAAAAGAAATCTCACCTAGTACCCTGCCAACAGATTGTATTCCAGGGAGCAAGCTTTAACACAACTTCCCAGATGGCTTTCCTCATTCCAGAGAAACAAGTTTATTTGACAGCCTATTTCAGACTACTGGCCACAAAGACCCAGCTATCTGCAAGAAAAATTCTGCAAGCCCTGGGGTTCATGACCTCTTGCATTTTACTAATTCCATATGCAAGACTGCATATGAGGAAACTACAATGGTATCTAAAAAGCCTGTGGTGCCAACATTCTCAGGACCTGGAATCAATGATTCCTATCATCCCATGTATAAAGACAGAGTTCCTTTGGTGGGCAGAGGCCTGCCACCACAGTAAGGGCTCCCCTTCACTCTACCCCCTGCTGTCCAAACCCTAACAACAGACGCATCAGACTATGCATGGGGGGCTCACTTGGCAGGGCAATGCATTCAGGGCAAATGGAACCCAAGACAGATGCATCTGCATATCAACCAAAAAGAAATGTTAGCTGTACAGAATTCCCTGATGGCCTTCAAAGACCACATTCTTCCAGGACAATTATTGGTAAAGACAGACAACACCACAGTTATGTGGTACATAAACAAGCAGGGGGGATCCCACTCGTATCCTCTTTGCAGACTAGCCATGGCTCTGTGGAACATGGCCTTGAGCTACCAAGTGCACCTACAAGCTCAATTCCTGCCAGGCAAGCTAAATTCACTGGCAGACAATGTAAGCAGAAATCTCATGGACCCACACGAATGGAAACTGGAACCAAAAATATTCAACCTATTGAGGAACAAATGGGGGACTCCAGAGATAGATCTGTTTGCCTCCCCTCAGAACTGCCAATTGGACAAATTCTACACAAGGACTTCCCACAGTCAAGCTTGGAAAGTGGATGCCCTGTCCTTTACCTGAGAAAGCCTTTCGGTTTATGCATTTCCCCCTCTGCCTCTCCTCTCAAAGGTTCTACTAAAGATCAAACAGGACAAGCCAAGGACAATACTGATTGCACCAGACTGGCCACGCCAGCACTGGTACTCCCTCATGCGCAGTATGATGCTGCTGGAACCATGGCACCTACCTCAGACACCTTCCCTGCTGTCCCAGCAGGCGGGCCAGATTCTGCACCCTGAGCTTCAAACCCTGAATCTTGCAGCCTGGCTACTTCCTTGAGCTCTCCAATAGCATCCCTCAGTAAGCATGTGCTGGATGTCATTCTGGAGGCAAGGAGGCCTAGTACTGGAAAATCCTATGCTGAAAAGTGGAAAAGATACTGTTCCTAGAGCCAGACTCAGGGGATGGACACAACTGCGCCCAGCTTACCGCATATTCTTCAGTGTTTAACACAAATGCTCCACAAGGGCCTATCCTTCTGATCTATTAAAATTCATGCCTCTGCCATTTCAGCACACTATAATAGTGAACCACCCCTCTTCTCTCACCCTCTACTAAAGCAATTCCTCAGAGGGGCCAAAAATTTAAGACCCCCCCCAGGCGAGCCTCTACTCCAGCCTGGGACCTTAACTTTGTATTGGAAAAGCTCACTCTCCCTCCATTTGAACCAGCTGCAACTGCAGAGTTGAAATTCCTTTCTTGGAAAACAGCCCTCCTTCTAGCCATCACTTCAGCAAGAAGAGTGTCTGAATTACAGGCCCTCATGGCAGTGGTGCCCTTCATGATCTTCCATGCAGATAGGGTTTCCCTCAGGACCAATCCTTCCTTTATGCCCAAGGTGGTGTCTAGCGTGGCCCTAAATCAGTCCATTCATTTGCCTACCTTTTTCCAAAAATCCACAAAACATAGGAGAACGAATACTGCGCTCTTTGGATGTACACAGACAGCTTAGATTTTATTTGGACAGGACTAAACCTCTCAGAAAATCTGAACAGCTGCTAGCTGGCTTTGCTGCAGGGCAGAGGGGAAGGCCATTTCAAAGCAAACCATTTCTAAATGGATAGCCCATTGCATTCATTTCTGCTATAAGCACCATGGAAAACCTACCCCACAGGGGATAAGATCACTTTTCACCAGGGCTGCATCTACCTATACAGCCTTTCTCAGAGGAGTCCCTACCAGGAACATCCTAGAAGCTGCTACATGGAGCTCTGTACATACCTTCACCAAGCATTACCACATGCCTATTTTTTTCTAAATCCAGAGCTGGCTTTGCCACTGCAGTCTTTTTAATAGCTGGCCCTAATGCTCTCTAACTTCCTCCTCCCTTCCTTAGCTTTGGGAATCAACCCAAATGTAATGACTGCATCAGTGAAACACAAAGAACATAGTACAGTTGTGTACACTTATCATAAATGTAGATGTTCGAGTGTATTCACTGTTGCAGTCCTGGTTACCCTCCAGCCCCCTGACTTCTCTTGGCTCTACCTTTCCTCCATGTTTTAAGCTTTCTGGTGTATTTGCTTTTTGATGGAAGTTTAACATAACATATAATTGCTTCTCATTGTGGGGGCACCTGACATCTGGGGCAAGAAAAACTGATGTAATGGCGTCGGCTGCATGTTTTATACCCCTGATGACCTGACGTCATGGAAGAAGAGACAGCATCCGATGCAGGGATCCAAGACTCTGGTATTCAGGCCGGCTGAGGGCTACCTGCAGGTAGATAACGCAAATGTAATGACTGCAACAGTGAATACACTCAAACATCTACATTTGTGGTAGGTGTACACAACTGTATTTTTGCAAATCACTGGGTATAACAATGTCAGTGATCAATGTTACTTTTCTCTTTTTTCTTGGATAACTATATCTGTTTTTTTTTGCATCTATTATCTCAACTGATATTGGTTGATCCCTTGTGATCCAAACTTCATAATTTTCAATAATGCTTTGTGGTTCATGTTACTAATGCTTTTCAGCTACTTCTGTAGTGCAATGTTTGTGCAATTCCCACAGCAACTGTCTTGCCATATTATTGTGCCGTTCAGTATACATACCCTTGGCCACAAGTTTATTGCAGACACAGGCAAGATGTGTAGCTGTTTTCATTTCTGTTTTATAGGACCTGCATTTGTCTGTTTGTCCCACTTTTTCTATAGATTTTGTAAACCAAGTCTTCCTGTGCAGTAAAATTGTTAATAGTAAAGAAGTGGTGTACCTACAAGAATTTTTAACCAGTATTTGGATGGATGCATGCTCTAAAAATAAAAACTTTCATTTGTGGTAGTTAAGTGGTAGTCTGAAAAAGGAAGTCCTTGGTTAATGTTATACTTAAAAAAAATGGAATACAAAACTGTGTGACAAAATAGTTTTAGAAAATAATGCTTGTATTTTGTGAAACTAAAACTGATGTAAGGTGCTGTTTTTAAACGTAAAAGGGCGTATGAAAAAGAGGGCTCACTGCTGTGAAAAAAGAAGGTCATCTGACAGGAAAAAAGGTTCATTAATGTGTAAACTTAAGAAAAATGTATTAAATTTTTCAAACATTAAATCTTCTGATAGAAAAAAGGGAATTATTGCTGAGTAGAGCAAGAATGTGGTGTTGATTCTAAAAGGTTAAAACATGTGGCAGTGTAAAGAGGAGCACTGCTGAGTAAAGCAAGAAAAAAAGGATTCTAACAAGTTAAATACTCCAACAGGAAAAAGAGGGGTGCATTGCAGAGTAAAGCAAAAAATTGTGTTGATTTTAAAATATTAAAACCCTATGCAAAGAAAGGAATGTTGATTTTAAAAACAGACCCACATAAAGTGAAAAGGTGATTTTCTGGTTAAAGGTTTATAGTGCCTGAATATTTGAACTGTATCTTACTGAAATTGGTACACCTTGTTTGCTGTAGCATAGACTAGATCCAGGCCTGCTGAATCTAGCTTTGTTTATTTGCTTGTTTGTTTGCTTGTTATTTCCCTGGAATGCTAATTCCACCTAATACGCGGCTTCTCAGCGCTTCTGTGGATCACTAGTGATATCTGCATTGCTTACTGTACTTATTTCCTTGTTTCACTTGAAAGAAAGTTACTGTTTGTCGTTTTTGCATTTAAGTTACCTGTAACACATTGCACTTAAGTTACCTGGCACTTGCTCACTAAAGCAATTATATAAGTCAGCACAAAAAATTAAAAGCACTACACCCTCACTCCCCACTGGCCCTTGTTTTCAATTATTAAGGAATTCCCAATATTATTCTAGCATGTCCAAAGGTCAGTTGTCAATCTCCTCTCCGGTCCATCTGGTGAATCTGGGAATCTTGAGGCAATGTTACAACTGCCTCATGTACACAGACAACCCTCTCCTCCTCCCAACAAATTCCAACACATGTGAGAGATGCAGCCATATAGCCAAACTGGAGGCTAAGCTCTCTCAACTCAGTACTGGCATAACCAGTCAGGAGGAGAAGGAAACCACACTCACTACAATTCCAGTCTCACATAGACCTACCACGACAGCAAACCAAACACATAATCACACAAAAACATACTGAGGCTCTAAATAAAGATCTGCCTAAGCAGCAGAGACCTCCAAAGCAGACACCCAAGCAACCGCTACCCCAAAACAAAACACGTGCAACACATATCTCACAAAGCCAGTGTGCCGAACAGTCACAGCCCTTAAGACTAAACAACACACCTGATACACTTGTAATAGGTGACTCTATCGTCAAACACACTGACATCCCGCTCACCAGGCTGAACAAGGAGAGGGTCACGGTGAGCAGCCTGTCAGGCGCTAGGATCCACCACATAACACAAGCACTCAGGTCACTCCAAGGCAAGTTCAAATATGACTCAGTCATTGTCCATGCTGGTGTGAATGACCTGAGACATACCTCCCTGGACTACATGAAAAGAGACATAAAGGAGCTCTCTGAGCATGTAGCCCAGGCCGGTATGACCCTGACCTTGAGTAGCATCTTACCCTCACCAAGAATGATGCCACAATATGAAGACAAGATGATCAATTTCAACAATTGGCTTAAGTACTGGTGTCATTCAAAGGGGATCCAATGCCTGTCAGCTTGGGATGATATGCTCGACAAGCCACGATGCTTCGCTAGGGACGGCTTGCACCTGTCACCCCTGGGCTTTCGGATATTGGCAAAAGCTCTTGCTACCCCCATAGTGCCTTTTTTAGGCAAGGCTCAAAAGACAAACCCACCTCCATAGGTATCACAAGGGATAAGAAACTAAGAGTAATGCTACTCAACGCCAGAAGTCTAAACCTCAAGATGCACGACTGAAACTCTCCTTAGCATGGAGAACACCGATATCTGTGCAGTAACAGAAACCTGGTTCAGGGCTCCCGAGAGCACCCCAGCACTACCAGGTTATACCTCATACCATGCTTTTCGCCCCAAAACTTGGACCGAACCACAAAAGGAGGGGAGTATCGATATTCATCAAAGATACCCACACCTCCAGGTTGGTGGCAAAGCACGAAGCATCAGAGACTATCCATGTGCAACTAACAGTGGGTAAAACTGCCTTCCAGTTTATAGACTGCTACAGACCACCCTCCCAAACCCAGGAACCCCACTCGGCCTTCCTGAGAACACTGGAAAATATGAAGGTCTCTCCAAACACCATTATATTGGGCGACTTCAACTACCCAAACATAGACTGGGAGCATTACTCTAGCTCCAACACCCTAGCCCAAAGGTTCCTAGAATTTATAAACTCAAATGCTGTGGAACAACTTGTTACCACTCCCACAAGAGGAGAAAACATACTGGACCTGATCATCACCAACATGGGGACTCTATGCTCCAGACCAGAAGTGTATCCCTCACAGGTAAGATCAGACCATAAACTAATCTCACTGGATATTCACATCCCGACCCCACCCCCTGCCCAGAAAACCACAGGGAAAAACTTCTCTAAAGTAAATTTCACACTCCTCAAAACCGAGGTGGAATCCTTCAAAGCCCCCAGGCCTGTGGAAAATACGGCCCAGACCGCAGAATCCTTTATAAACGCATTCTATGAACACCTTCAGGAATGCATGGATCATGCGATCCCAAATAAAACCAAGACCCAATCCTCCAAAGGCAGATGTCCTGTCTGGTGGACCCCAGCCATAAACAAACTATACAATAGAAGGAGGAAGCTACTAAATGATAGAGCAAAATCCCAAAAAGGGAAGGCATCACTGATCAGTATTAGCAAAAACTACGGGCACTCATAAAATTGTCTAAGGCCAGCTTCGAGAGAAAATTGCACAGGACACTAAGGATAATCACAAGGCTTTCTTTAGTTATGTTAGGAACCTGGGTGGTAATTCCCAGATATGCTCAGAATTAGTCCAAAATGACAAAAAATACACTGAACCCACAGACATTGCCAACATCCTAGCTGACAGATTCAGCGCAAACTCCACCCCCCCACCAAAAGGGCAAATATCTATCCCAGCAGAGTGTTGCCCCCCTGACATCTCAGATGCTCAGGTAAGAGCCGCCCTCTGCAAAGCAAAAAACACAGCATCAATGGGACCAGACGGTGTCCCGGGCTGCATCTTACATGAACTCCAAGAGGAGCTAAACCCAAACATAAAACTACAGTTCAATCTCAGCCTTACTACAGGATATTTGCCCAAAGAGTGGCGTACAGCAACAGTGGTCCCTCTCCATAAAGGTGGTGCCTCAACGGATCCTGGAAACTATCGCCCCATAAGCTTGACTAGCTTGGTCTGCAAAGCTATGGAAAGGATCATCATGGACCTCATAAATAAAGATATTGGGGACCTACAGACACTGGATCCTACCCAGTTCGGCTTTGTTAAGGGCAGATCCTGCCTCTTAAACCTGGTTGATTTCTTTGAAACAGTCACCAAGGCCATTGACGAGGGGAAGGTGGTCCACACAGCCTACCTGGACCTCACAAAAGCCTTCGATACAATACACCACTCGGGCATTATAGATAAGCTCACCAGCTTAAATATAAACCCCTATGTCACTAGATGGATTGCAAACTGGCTCAAGGACAGAACCCACATGGTTAGAATTGCTGGAGCCATGTCAGACTCCAAACCAGTTACAAGTGGTGTCCCACAAGGCTCAGTCCTGGGACCTCTCTTGTTCGGTATATATTTCTTGGAGGTACAGGCCAACACGGAAGGACTGTGGCTGACCAAGTTTGCAGATGACTGCAAACTGGGCGCCATAATCGACTCTCCAGCCGACACAAGCATCCTCCAAAAGGGCCTCATAGAAACAGACAGCTGGTACCAGGGCCATGGCCTCAAGCTAAATGCCAAAAAGTGTGTAGTCATCCCCTTTGGCAAAAATAAAGTGCCCACAAATTACCACATAGGTGGTAATCCATTAAGTACAGAAGAAGTAATTAGGGACCTGGGGACCCAAGTTGATAGCAGTCTCTCATTTGACAACCACGTAGCCAAAGTGGTTAGAAAAACATTTTATATAGCCCACCTAATCATGAAGGGATTCACATCTAGATCAGGGGAGGTCATCGTGCCTCTTTACTCATCCCTCATCAGGCCCATAATTGAGTACAATGCCCCTTTTGGGATGTACCTTACCAGACACCTGCAGCAACTGGAAAGACCCCAAAAGTACCTCACCAGGAGGATCAAAGGGCTCAAACAGATGCCATGTGCTTCCCGGTTAAAGAAACTCCAGCTGTACTCAGTGGCATACCGCCTGTTCAGAGGCAATCTGTGCCTGACGTATAAAGCCATGTCCAATCCGGAATTAATGGACATGCTGCACCTCAGAAAATCCAAATCCCATCGTGCTACACGCTCGAGAGACTTGAACCTCAGCACTGAAATAAATAGGACATGCTGGAGGGACAGATTCATAACCCAGAGGCTCCCTTCACTCTGGAATAAAATCCCAGTCCAGGTTAGGCAGAGTCCCTCATTGACTCTCTTCAAGAGGAATCTTGATGAGTGGATGGGAGATCGTAGGTTTACCCCGGGTATCACTTCTGTGTCACTGTTAGACAGAGGCACAGTATACTAACCTCGAAAAAGGGAATAGCAAAATAAATGTAAAATGGGTGGCGAAAGCCAAACACATTCTGGCTAGGCTTATAAATGCCCTAGGGCAGATAGCCTAGTATGAACCTATGAACTGGTGTGCAACACAGGAAAGAAAGTTTTGTGCAAACTTGGTAATTTGGTTGTGAGTTGCCTGTAATGAGTGGTAAGCGATACAATACTTGTGTTGCTGTTAAAGAAGTATAGTAAAACTCTACTGTGGTACAGCAGTAAGAGTTAACCAGAAAAGTAGTTCTGTCAAGCTAAAACTGGTACAGAGAAATTAGAGTACTTTGTATCAAAGTGATTGTGATAGGCAGGAACAAATAAACAGTTTGTTTTCTGGTATGACAAATACACAAAATGAAACCTTATTTGAAAGTAATGTCTGGGCTTGGTCGTAAGGTTGTGTACTGCCTTACTCGTGTATGCTACCTCTAACCATAACCCATCTGCTGTCCCTGAGTGCAGCCCTACGTAATACCTTGGCTCCCTATTAAAATGTCTGCTCTTGAAATGCTGAGTACCAGCAAGCCGTGGAAAAAAAGACTGAAAACACAGGAGAAATGCAAATTTTGAAAATCGCTGTTTTCCTTTAAACTTGCCCCCTACACCCCACAAACTTATTTATATCAACTCCAAGATCACCATACCTCAGAGAAAAGGGAATATTCTGAGAAGTGGTAACTTGGACTTGATATATGTAAGTCTGTTTTTTCGACCATTTAGTCTCCATTTTTGGGGACTTGGTCTAGCAGGTCCTGGCATTTCAAATGGTTACCCTTACCCTACGAAAAAAAACCTTTCTGCTAACAGTATTACCACACAAGACACACACACACACACACACACACACACACACACACACACACACACACACACACACACACACACACACACACAATTCTACCCTGCTTTCAGTATATCCAAAAGTTTTGGCATTACTAAACAACCCCACTTCCCTGCATGCAAGGAAATCTCACATATAGTATAAAACCCCACATTTAATTTTGTCCTTTTTCCAGACTTGAATAAAACTTAAAACTTCAAAACATAAGTGGTAGTAAATATGTCCATCTATATATATATATATATATATATATATATATATATATATATATATACCTTTATATAATGTACACACATATACATATATGTATATGTGTGTACATCTGTGGTGGTGGTGCTGCGGTAGCGTTGTCACCTCACAGTAAGACGTTGTCATGTTCGATTCTCAGCTAGAGCGTCTTCTGTGTGGAGACATGCGTGAATGGGCGTACCTTCATTGAAGGTTGTGCATCAGGGCCGGCAACTCAGCACATAAATATCTACTGCCAATCATTAGAGGACCGGAGTTCCGCTGTGGCGACCCCTAACCGGGAAAAGCCAAAAGACACAACAACAACACAAGTATACATATATGTATACATATAGCTGTAGTAGAATTAATTCATGCTTTAGTGGGATGATAGGATACATTTGCCTTACATTCTGCTGTGTTATGTCTGTGTGCTGAAGAACATTTTACTCATATCTTGAAATGATGATAAAGCAAACTAGCTAGTACATTAGAACCACATTCCAAGTTACATTTAAGGTGTTTCTTTATCACACTTATTTAGTTCTGTTATCTAGTGCAATGTATGAGAAAATACAAGCTGTGCAATCAGGGCAGGAAAACATTTAGTAGAAAACTTCTCTTTGAAGAATAAATGTGAACCCACTACCTTTCAGCCATTCAGATTTTCACAGAATGTCCAGATTTTTCCTCATATTTTTGGTCTGTTCCTCATAAAATTTGTGGTGTTCTTGCAAATCCCTGAGGATCGAAGTAACTAAATAATGGCATTCAAGTTTCAGACTTTATATAATTCAGAAAATGTGTGCTAACATAAAATTTGCTACTCTAGCAACTTTCTATGTTTATAAGAGCAACATTTAAAATATGTTCCTATTTTGGGCCGTTGTCCCCCCATTATTTTCAGATTTCTTCACCTAAGAGGTTGAGCAGTATCAACCCACTTGATCAGATATCAGTCTCTTTATTACCTAATTTTTGTACAATTAGACAGTTATTTCTGATACTAATTCCCTTTTTCCTGTCTTTTGTTTGCAGAGATATATGATGCCAGCACATGATTACTGTGATCAGGTCAGTAAAAGTGGGCATATAATTCATCGTTAGTTCAGTTGTATCATTACATCCATTTTCTTTTCATTATTTTTAGTAAAACTATTTTTCCGTAAATATGCACTAAACATGAACAGGAAGGGATGAGGGAGAGCATAGCCTGAAGTAGAAGGTATGAGGAACCACATCTAGGTTTTTAAAATGCAAACATTATATATCATTTAACAGTATTGCAATTCATAACATAAAACTGTGATGACATTTTTTAAAACATAGAACACGGTGCACTTGATATTCATAATTTTGTCAAAACCTTCCTTAAAAAGCATTTATTTAAAACTATGATATTTGTAAAGAC
Organism: Protopterus annectens; assembly: GCF_019279795.1. Lineage (NCBI taxonomy): Eukaryota > Metazoa > Chordata > Ceratodontiformes > Protopteridae > Protopterus > Protopterus annectens. Next base: position 403,705,482 of record NC_056729.1, on the reverse strand, counting down.
TAGAGTTACCATGTTTTGTGTTCTTCAGAACTTCATATTTTATCCTTCCTGAAGAAATTTTTAGTTGTAACTCTTCTGATATAGCATCAATTGCCACCTTTTTTAGTAATATGTTTTCTGTCTGCTGTAAGAATTATGAAAAATAACAACCACAAGGTTTATTTTTTAGGAAACTAGTGTAAATGGTTAGTATTCTCATCATATGCACTGGGATTCCATCGGGCCAGCAAAACGGTATATTAAAAAAAAAAATCATTCAAAAGCAGCCAGGATCGGGATTCAAATCACAATCTAAAGGATTTGTTGATACAATAAAAAGATTATTATGTTCAGAATGTCAGTAAATGAATAGTTCTTGACAATCAAAAAGAAGGTTGATGGTGGAAATACACATTGACCAAGTATCTGTTGGCTTCAGTTTGAACTACACATTGACCAAGTAGCTGTTGGCTTCAATTAGAATTTGAAAAGTATCAGTGGAACCTGATTTAGGCAGTTCCATTTAGTTAACTCATTAGCAGTTGCAGGCAGTCAGTTAATTATGTGTCACATTCCAGACTGCAGGAAGGCCAGACAGCAAATGCCTACATATGTGAGTAAAAAGAAGTACTAAATGTGATAAAATCATTTTAGCTAAACAAGAAAAGCAGTTTTTATCCATTTCTTCCTTGTTTAAAATCATTGGGGGGAGGGGTGTTCAGAAATATCCAAAACAAACTACACTGTGATAAATGTCACAGAAGAATTAGTATAGCATGGCCTGATGCTGCTGTGATATGTACTAGTGTCAGTATAATGCAGGCATATGCAGTGGAAATAGCTACAGAGGACATTATAGCAGCTGCACTAATAGAGAGTAGTATGTTATTCCATGGCTGAACTTTGGATATGTGGAAAAGAAGGAAAGGTCAATGTGGTGGTGTGCCCAACACAATGTGCATTCATATGTGCACTGAAGTGCCTCATAGCTGAAACTTGGGCATTGCATGCAGGTCACGTATGTATGGCCAGCACAGCAAAGTGCCAACTAATTTTATAAATGAAATGCGGAGGACAGGTTGAGATAGGACAAGTCTAATATGAAGACATGGTGGGGAGAAGCTTGCTGTTTTCTTTTTTGAAAGACAGGTGTGCACTGTCTTTTTTGCAGGAAGGGTATAGGGTGAAGGTAGAAATGACAATGTGGGAGAAAGAGAGACTATGAAAGGTACCAGTGGCAGGCATACAAACATAAAGCAGTTGCAGCGATATACAAAGACAGGTAGGTAGAAACACAAAAGGGGCAACAGTGGAGAGACATAGACAGTGGGAGGACAGTTGAAGATGGAAAAGACTGGTCTACAAATAGAGTATGAGGAATGAGAAGGAAGGAAAAGGAACACCATGGTGGGCAATAGGCTGGGTAGTTTGATATGTTTGTTTGACTAGCCCAGAGGAGAAACCACTCAGAAGTCAGTAACCTCTGTGGCCAACATCCTGAGCAAACACTGCTCCCACTGCCATTTTGATAGGCCAGCCAGTCATACATCTCTGCCTGTCACATGAGGAGACATTTATGCATGTCCTTGAGCTACCATCCCAACGTTGTCATCACCAACTACTGCACCATCTGCCAAATGAGCTGAGCAACCACTTTGCAACACTCCCAGCTGAGGATCCTCTGGTCCTTACTGAAGGGGTGTCCATGTAGAGGACCAGCTAACCATCCAGTCAGCTTCCTTAGGGGAGACCTTTTATTGCTTTTCCATAGAGGAGACATTTATTGCTGTATAAAGAAGAACATCCAGATATTCACACTGTCAACATCTAACAAGAAGAAATACCAGTACAACTCCTTCATTTACAGAAAACCAACCTTTTCCAACAGTTTCATTCATTTTGACAGTAATCACCCTCATTGGCAAAATAGGACCTTGGTCAAGGGCGAGATGATAAGACTGTCAAGGTTGGTTACTGATAATGAAAAGCTGTATCTCTCTACTAAAAGAAATGTTCAAGGAGAGGAATTACCCCCCCCCCAAAAAAAAAATATGTTAGAAGAGCAGGAAACTTTGGATGTTAAGTGGTCCTATCTCGCCTACATTCCTTACTCACAGGTTCGGAGCTGAGAATCCTCCAAATTTCTCTAGCACAAAGTCTCTAATTGGCTGGGCTAACCCGGTATCCCAAGATGCACCTCGCCCAAGCCCCAGATCTCGTTTGACGCTCGTAGAGTTAGGACGTGGTCTCGCTTGGCTGTGGCTAAGTACCCTTTTTAAAATACTTCTAAGTATTTTAGCAGTCTACTTTTTTGATAAAAGCTATTTTAATAGCTAGCTTGTATCTGACTAGTTGTTGTGTGAGTTTTGTGAGTACTGTGTTTTGTGGTATCCCTACTGTTTTGCGGGCTAGGCCCATTTAAGTTAGAGGACCTAGTCCTCTCCAGTGTGTTCCCTTGCTGTATTGTGCTGTTTTCTTGTCGGTGGTTAAGCTCCCTCTTAGGAAGCGTTTAAATTAGAGTTCCCTTGTCTGTTAGAGTGCTTTTTGGGTTTCCCGCCTTCCTCTTGTGTTCGTCTCTGTCGGTTGTGAGTGGTGCAGTTGCTTACCATGCCGAAAGAACTAAAAGAACATAAACCCTCTGGGTTTAAGAAGTGTATGAAATGTGGCTATAAAATGTCCATTACAGATGGGCACTCTGTCTGTGTTTATTGTCTTGGTGCTATTCACCTGCAAGAGTCCTGCAGTTTCTGTCATGTTTTTAGCCCTAGGGTACTGCAGGTACGTAAAAATAAGCTGATTTTGAAGGGTCTGATTAAGCCCTCCTTTGAGGAGGCCTTGGAGTCTTCTTCGTCTTCTAGTGCCAAGTCTAAGCCTCCTAAGGCCAAGAAAAGATCTCCGGCTCCATCTGCTTCTTCGGAGCCATCGGAGAAGGTTTGTAAAGTGGATACTTCCTCCTTGGCTCCAATGTCCTCGAGGCCGAAGGAGAAGGATTCAGAAATGGATACTACCTCCTCGGCTCCATTGTCCTCTCGGCCACAGGAAGTATCTCTTGTACTGAAGTCAACCTCGGCTCCGATACTATTGGAACCTATTCGGAGCCGGTCACCCAGTGTCAGGCATGAGTCTCCAGTTAGGAGATCCCAATCTCCTTCTATTTCTTCCAAATCCTCTAGGATGTCTGATTTGGATGTGGATAGGGTGGTCCAGAGGCTCCTGCAGTCACCAGTGTTAGCAAAACTGTTTTCAGCTCCAACCCAGTCGGCTCCGGAGCCGGTCCCCATTCTAGTACCGATGATTCCTCCTCCGAGCACCCATGTGTCGGAGCTGGAGTGCTCCGCACCGAGTGATGTTCTGATGTCAGCTCCGATATCCCAGGTGAGTCTATCGGAGCAGGCTTCGGCTCCAGCCAGGTCGGTTCCGTCCTCTGGTTTTGGCACTCAGGTTTCCTTAGTCGGACCCGAGGGGGATATCCCCCTTGGGACCCCTGTCGGTTCCGAGCCTCCCTCTCGGTGCTTCGCCTCGGGGAATCTCGACTGCGGTCATGGTCTCGGAGACTGGTCGGTCCTCGGATTCGGGGTTACCGGCCCTCGAGGCCATGAGGAGTGCACTGGCCAGGTCGTCAGTTACATCACCTGGATCGGTCACTCCATCCCCTTACACCCCTCTAGAGCCTCTGACTCCCCCCTCTCCATGGATGGTGGAGCCCGAAGGTCTGGGGTTACCCCCTTGAGTGGTCCCCTACTTTCTGAGGGCCCCTCAGAGTCGGTGCCTGAGGAGCCTCCCTGAAAGAAGTTGTGCAAGAGGAAGCACATCGACTCCCAGGACGAGTCCCTCACTTCCGATACTGACCTCGAGGAGTCAGAGGGTTCCCCCAAGTCGTCCTCCGATGATTTCTCTTTCCCTGACATCCTGGAGATTTTGAGACAGAGAGGCAACTGACCTTCCAAGACCCCCTCTGAGGAGGAGTCGGTATTCCTCAAGGCCATCGGAGCTCAACCCTCCGCCTCTTGGGTGTCTCCGCCCTTAGACGAACTCCTGGATTTGATTTGTCGAAGGGTGTGGGAGAACCCTGATTTCGTGGAACTGGTGTCCAGATGTCCAAACAAGTTCCTTTCTGCTCCCCCAGGAAAGAGTTCCTTACCAAAGGGGTTTCGGTAGATGCCTTGGTGGTGGCAGCAGCCACTCAGCAGGAAGTTGCAGAGGCTTCTTCTTCAGTCCACCCTCCTAACAAGGAGTCCAGGAGTATGGACCGTTATGGGAAGCGTACCCTGTCTTTGGCGACCTTTACCTTACGGTTGTTGAATTACCTCTGTCATTTCACTCAGCTCTAAAGAGATCTCCTGAAGGAGCTAGGAGATACTCTGACTGGTAACATGCCTGAGGCGGTGGCGCAGACTGTTAACGCCCAGTTGTCTACCCTTGGTTCCATTGTCAACTCGTCCATGAGGCTCATATCTTATGCAGCCGAGGGGGCAAGTAGGGCAGCTAGCTCAGGCATAGCTCTCAGAAGGCAAGCCTGGATGCGCCTGTGTCATTTCGTGGAGGCCTTTAAGTCATCCTTCACTGATGCCCCCTTTGATGGGTCCTCTCTCTTCGGGCCCAAAGTGAAAGACACCCTCACCAGATGCAAACAAGAGGGAAATACCCTATCTGTCATAGGGGCCCGTTTCTCTCTCCCTTCTAGGCCTTATCCCAAGGCTCAGAGAGGAGGGAAAATGTGGTTCAAAAAGTCTCAGAGGTCCTTTCCTGCAGCTCAAGGTGAGTCCCCCTCCAGAGGCGGGGGGGGGGGATTATTCCGGAAGACGCCATCCTAGAGGCAGAGGAGGCCCCCGCAACTCGGGAGACCGCGATTCCTTTCCTGGTTCTTCCTTCCAGTGTTCCTGAGGCGTTGCCCAATTGTGCTATTCCGGAGCCAGTCAGGGGCCAAATTTCGTTGCATCCGGAAGCCTGGGAAAGCATCACCCAGGATTATTGGGTGCTTTGAATAGTTACCGGAGGTTACACTATCCCCTTTTCATCGACACCCCCCCCAGTCAGAAGGATCCCGGATGTCCCACCCAGTCAACGGGATCAAGCAGCACTAGAAGTTGCAAAGCTGCTAGAAAAAGGAGTCATCCAACCAGTCCCCTCAGACCATGTCGGATCAGCAACTTACGACTCTTTTTGGTGCCGAAAAGAACAGGGGACCTGAGACCCATTCTGGATCTCAGTCGACTGAATCGCTACATTCTGAAGTCCAAGTTCCAAATGGTCACACTTCAGTCCATTTTTCCATTGCTGGAGAAAGGAGTATGGATGTGCTCCATCGATCTCAAGGATGCCTACTACCACATCAAGATGGAGAAGGCATCCAGGAGTCATTTATGCTTCCGGCTAGGAGCCAGTCACTTCCAGTTTTGTGCCCTGCCCTTTGGTCTCACCACAGCCCCCAGGGTGTTTACCAAGTGTTTGGCAGTAGTGACAGCTCACCTGAGATGTCTAGGATTCCAGGTGTTTCCGTATCTGGACGACTGGCTTCTTGCCGCCCCCACCAGGCATCTGCTCATTCAAGCCAGGGAGACCACCATTTCACTTTGCCAATGTCTAGGAATTACTTTGAACTGGGAAAAGTCTGCCTTGCAGCACTCACAGCGTGTTGTTTTCATAGGCGCAGAGCTAGACTCTATTCAAATGCGGGCCTTTCTACCACAAGAGAGAATAAGAGTGCTGCAGTCTCAGATCCACGCACTGTTGCCCCTCAGGAAAGTTCAGGCCAGGTTAGTTCTTCAGCTCTTGGGATCCATGGCCTCCACCATCATGTTGGTACCTCTAGCCAGGTTACACATGCGGATCCTACAGTGGCTCCTTTCGGTTCAGTGGTCTTTTCAGAAGCTTCCTCTTTCCCACTTGATACTTCTCACAGAGTGGTGCAAACAGGACCTCCTCTGATGGCTACGTTCTGCCAATCTGGACAGAGGAAGGAGCTTGATTCCTATGTCTCCAGTGGCCACAGTGACCACGGACGCCTCCCAGATGGGGTGGGGGGGGCATTATCTAGGCAGGACGGTCCAAGGCATGTGGCAAGATCACGAGGTACACTTGCACATCAATGTTCTGGAGATGAGAGCGGGGTTTCTGGTGTTGCGAGCACTCCAAGACTCTCTACCTCTGGGAACGATTGCAATTCACTCGGACAATATGTCCGTAGTGTGGTACCTGAACAAGCAGGGGGAACCAAGTCTTATCCCCTCTGCAGAGAGGCCATGCGAGTGTGGCATTGGGCAGCATCTTCCCAATGGTTTCTAGTGGCAACGCACATTCCAGGGAAGTCCAGCATGATAGCGGACATGCAAAGCAGAGCTATTCTGATGCCTCACAAGTGATCCCTGAACAACCGAGTGGCGGTTCAGATCTTCAGCAGGTGGGGTCAGCCTTGCTGCGATCTCTTCGCCAGCCCCCTCAGTGCCAAATGCAGCGAGTACTTCACACTGATCCCCCCACAGGGGTGTCATACAGGGATGCTCTAGCTCACGATTGGCCCTCCGGTCTGGTCTACGCTTTCCCTCCGTTTCCTCTGTTACCAAGAGTGATCCAGAAAGCCATATCCTTGGGAAGCAGGATGATCCTTATTGCTCCACACTGGCCTCGACAAGTATGGTTCCCCTTTCTTCAACACTGTGGACTCTGGACCCAGTGCCGGACCTCCTGATTCACGTCAGGACAACTCCATCCATCCCTGCGAACTCTTAGGTTGACAGCCTGGCTGCTCCACTTCCGTCACTAGTCAGGCAACATTCCTTTTCACTTGAAGTGGTACACATCTTGTCTTCTTCTCATAAGTCTTCCACCAGGAAGATTTATTCCAGCAAATGGAGGAGATTCTCCATTTGGGCTCAGGCCCAAGGTTTGGACCCCTTTACAGCCCCAATTCCGTCGGTCTTAAATTTTTTAGCCATGTTGTTCCATCAGGGCTCCGCGCCCTCTACCATTAAAGTGCAGTTGGCTGCAATTTCCAATTTTCACACATCTTACGAGCCCTCTCTTATGGGCCACAAACTCTGTAAAGCCTTTCTAAAAGGTGCTTGGTTACTTTGTCAGTACGGGAGATAGGTCTGAATCAGACTGAGAACTCATATGTGAAGTATCCTCCAGGATTAATAGAACTGACTGTCCTGTTGATCTGAATGAGTGAAGTGAGTTGCAGAATCCAAAGAAGGTTGAGATGAGTCCAAGCTTGAAGGTGGCATCTGACTTCTTGGCCTAGCCAGAATCCTTTAAAATGTACTATTGTAGTATTTTGAGACTAATTCATTATTATCCTTGCATAACTCAATTCCTAGATATTTTAAGGTAAATTATTGCTTCCCTGTAATGTGATTCTCCTTTGTCTGCAATTCTTTTTTTTTATTTAAAAATAAACATTTTGATTTTGATTTATTGAAATGGAGTCCTGAAGTTTTGTAAAATGTGTCAATTAAAATATCTAATTCTTCTAATGTCTCTTTTGTATTGGATAATATTAATATGTCATCAGCAAAGAGCATTACTTTAGAAATGTATTGTTCATAAACATCTACTCCTTTGATTTTTGTATTGTTACGTATTGACTGCCAATATTTCAATAGCCAAAGTAAATATAATTGGTGATATGGGGCATCCTTGTTTAGTACCCTTTGTTATATGTACAAATTCCGAGGTGAAAGGACCTAGATTAACATATGCTAAATTATTTGTATATATATTCTATAGTAGATTAACAAAGGGAGGAGGAAATTCAGGTACCTCACCAGAATTTTGAATAAATCATCCCAATTTAGAGAATCAAAGGCTTTCTCTATAAGCAAATTATGAGTGTTTATTTTCTTTATTAACATAAACTATAAGAGAAATTATCCTTTTAATATTGTCATGTGTGTGTCTATGATATATAAATCCAGTTTGCTCATTATATATTGTTTTGGATAGTGATATTTTCATTCTGATAGTTAATATTGTCCACAAATATCTTATAGTCATTATTTAATAATGATATTGGGCTATATGAAGTACAGAGGTTTGGGGATTTGTTTTCCTTTAGGATTGGTGTCATTAAGGAATATCTCCAAGAGGGTGGTATTAAAGCTTGAGACTGAATTTCTAATAGAGTTTTATTGAAGAAGGGTAGTATCTTTCTAGGAAAAAGTTTATATATTTCCATAATTATGCCAGCTATACCTGGAGCTTTATCATTGTTACCCTCTATTATTGTATCTGTAATTTCTTTGTAGGATATGGGTGCTTGCAGATCTAGTTTTAATTTTTCTGGTATTTTTTATATTAGAACATTTTTCATTGAGATTTAATTGATCGATATGTATATTTTCTTTTTGGAAATGTTCCATATAGTGATGTCTATAGGCATCAAGAATATCACCTATATCTGAGACATTTTCCCTTTCTTTTTTTGTAAGATGCTTTTAATGTTATTAATTTTTGATTGTATTTTGATTCTTGTGGATAAATTATGTAGATATTTGGGAGAAGTGGCCAAAGTATTAATTTTTAGTTTTTCTAAAGCTAAACTAGATTTATGTGTTAGAATTTTGTTGTATTTATTGTTTAATACTTCTACTTTCTTTTTCATCTCCAAATGATTTTGATTTTTTTCTGCTTTTACTGACAAAAGTTTGGATTGTAGATCTAATAGTTCAGAATCCCATTCTCTGATTTTTTATACCAAATTAGGGTTTTACCATACATGTAAGCTTTTAATGAGTCCCATTTCATTATTTTATTTATCTCTGTGGTGTAATTAATATCTAAGAAGAACTGTAATTCAGATAATAACCAGGGTTTGAACACTTTTATTTTAGCTATATATGCTGGAATTCTGGAGTCAAAGATTAATAGTTTGTACCCATTTTGAAGTTTTAGTATCAATGAATTGTGGTCTGAAAAGGGGCAGGGAATGATTGAGAAATTAATGATTTTAGAGTGTAAGTCACGGGCAGCAAATATTTTATCTATTCTAGTTTGGGTACCAAATCTGTGATCTTGATGGGAAAACAACAAAGATCTATCTTCTTTAAATTTGAAAGTATCTACAAGATGAAATGATTCTACCTACTTGTTTAAAGCTTTTGATACAGCAGATGTATGCAGCGGTCTTTTATTTGTAGTTTCAGAAATACCAAATATACAGTTAAAATCTCTTCCTAATATTAAGTTGCCTTTTTAATTATTGGAAATGAAATTCAAGTGGTTTTTTTTAACAGTTCCTGTTCAAATGTCTGTGAGCCAGTATAAATTGGCTATAGTCCATATTCTGTTATTATATTTAACTATTACTAATGTCATAAGGCCTTCTTTATCTTCATACTTATTGATTTCTGAGTTAATCATATTTGTTTTCCATAAAATTGTTACCCCTTTTGTCTTTGTCTTATAAGTGGATTGCGCCAATATCATATATTCCTTAGGATTCCATCTGTAGTTGTCATTTGTTTTGAAATGAGTTTCTTGAAGGAAGACAATTTGTGCTTTGTTCAGTTTTAAAAATTTCAGTAGATTTGATCTCTTGCTAGGATTGTTTATTCCATTGGTATTTAAAAATAATAAAGTTAAATCGATCTTAGGTTGTTTAGACTATGTATTCATTGTTTTATTGTGACTATTAAACATTTACGTCTGATAACTATAAAGTATATGTTTGAGGTTTTAAAGGAAATTATCAGTTTTACTTTTGAGTATTTATCGATAAAGTAATGCTTTGGTCAGGCATACTAAAAATGTTTTTTTTTGTGAAATAAATTTAAATTAATGTTAACAAAACTAAGATCCGCACTAGCCATTGAATGAAAATCATTCCTAATCTGATGGATAAACCTAAGTCCATCAGATTATCACTCATACCTTGACAATCCAGAACATCTGAGCTTCATAAAGTGAATTATATGGAGAATATTTGTAATAAGAATAAGCAATATTTATATTATTTTGAACAGATATAATACTGTTGTAGATTAGACAGAATTCTGATACAGTATAAATGTCTACTTATTGTATAAGCAATTAATATTTACATAAAAGATAGATGAAAAGCAATTTGATCATAGTAAAGTAGGATGTATCATATATAAAACCTCAGTAAAAGATTATAGCACACAGTTAAACATATTCACCCTTATTGATGAAGTTTTTCAAAATCTTTTGCTTAATATAAATAGATGGTAATAATATGTATACCTAATGTTTATAATACAGTGTATTTTACTGGATATATCAGAAGATGTTATGTAGTCCTATCTCGCCTACATTCTTTCCCGTGGGTTCGGAGCTGAATATCGGCTCTAACTCGGCCAATTTTTACTAGCTGAAAGTCTCTCATTGGCTGGGCTAAGAGAGTATTCCATGGTGCACTGCTCCCTATCCCAGATCTCATTTACCGCTTTTATAGCTTGGACGTGGTCTCGCTTGGCTGTGGCTAAGTACCCTCTTTTTTACTATTTCTCTTTGAGAAAGTTGTTTATTCAAACCCAAAAGCTGTTTTAATAGCTATTCTTTCTAATCGCTAATTTGTGTGTGTTTTTCAGTGCTTGTGCATTAGTTGTTTGGTATCCCTCCTTTTCCAGTGGGCTAGGCCAGTTTTAGTTAGAGGACCTAGTCCTCCCCTCTGTCGTTGAATTAACCTTTGGTCTTTGTGTTTCCTGAAGAACTGTTTCAATTAGAGGTTCTTGTGTGTGGCTAGTACTGCTTTTCCTGGTGTATCTTTTTGTGTGAACCATTTAGGTTAGAGGCTCTCAGTGTGCCTGTGGGTTTTTGTATCTGGTGATCAAAATTGTGTGGTGTTTCCCACCATTTTTTGCGAGTTGCATCTAGGCTTCCTTTGCCATTCATTGTAAAATGTCCAAAGATCAGAAGGAACATAAGCCTTCTGGCTTAAAGAAATGTTCCAAATGTGGATATAAAATGTCCATCACGGATGGACATTCTGTGTGTGTCTACTGCCTCAGAGCCATCCATTTACAGGAGTCGTGTAGCTTTTGCCACGCGTTCAGTCCTAGGGTGCTCCAGGAGAGAAAAAACAAGTTCATTTTAAAAGGACTTTTAAAACCATCTTTTGAGGAAGCTATTGATTCGGCTTCCAGTACTAAGTCTAAAGCTTCCAAGTCCAAGAAAAGGTCTCCGGCTCCATCTGCCACTTCGGAGCCTCGGGGGAAGATTACGGTTTTGGACTCTACCTCCTCAGCTCCACTGTCTTAGGGGCCACAGGAGGTATCTGTATTAACCGAATTGGCATCGGCTCCAATTATCCTTGAGCCCGTTCGGAGCCGATCGCCCAGTGTCAGACTTAGTTCACCTGACAATAGATCCCAATCTCCATCTATCTCCTCCAATTCCTCCAGGCTTTCTGATTTGGATGTTGACAGGGTAGTGCAGAGGCTCCTGCAATCGCCGGTGTTGGCCAAATTGTTTTCGGCTCTGACCCACTCGGCTCCAGAGCCAGTTACCATGACCGTTTCGATGATTCCTCCTCCGAGCACATCCTTGTCGACGGAGCCGGTATGCTCCACTCCGAGTGATGTTCCTGTGCCAGCTCTGATACCCCCTTTGCATATATCGGTGCCGAATTCGGCTCAGACCATGTCGGTTCTGTCCACAGGGTTCCAGACTCTGGTCTCTTCGGTCGGGCCTGAGGGGGATACTTCAGGACAGCTGTTGGTTCCGAGTTTCCCACTGGATGAATCGGTGCATCATGGCCTTGGAGGCCGGTTGGTTCTCGGAGCTGGGAGGACCTGCCTTCGAGGCCATGCGGAGCACACTGGCAAGATCATCAGCTACATCACCCGGGTCAGTCATTCCGTCCCCCACCACCCCGGCGAGAGCCTTTGACACTCACCTGTCCGTGGACAGCAGAGCGCCAGGCCCTAAGGACACCCTCACAAGTGGTCCCCAACATTCTGAGGGTCTCCCAGAGTCTTTGCCTGAGGAGGCCCCTAGAAAGAAATTGTGCAAGAGGAAGCACATAGACTCCCAGGATGAATCTCTCACCTCCGATACTGACCTCGAGGAATTGGAAGGGTCCCCCAAGTCTTCCTCTGATGATGTTTCCTTCTCCGATATCCTGGAGATACTGAAACAAAGAGGAGGCTGGCCTTCCAAAACTCCTTCCGAGGAGGAATCAGTATTTCTTAAGGCTTTTGGTGCTCAACCTTCTGCCTCCTGGGTGTCTCCACCCTTTGATGAACTGCTTGACCTCATTTGTCAAAGAGTGTGGGAAAATCCTGATTCTGTAGAGCCCGTGCCCAGGCATCCCAATAAGTTCCTTTCCACACCCCAGGGAAAAGAGTTTCTAACAAAAGGAGTCCCGGTAGATGCCATGCTGGTAGCGGCAGCCACCCAGAAGGAAGTTGCAGAATCTTCCTCATCGGTCCATTTTCCTAACAAGGAGTCTAGGACCATGGACCGGTATGGGAAGCGTACCCTTTCTTCAGCAACCTTCACCTTACGGTCGCTGAATTATTTATCTCACTTCACTCGGCTCCAGAGAGATCTCCTCAAAGAACTGGGAGATACTCTTGCGGGTAACATACCTGAGGTGATAGCTCAAATGGTTAACACACAGGTTTCTACCCTCAACTCCATCACTAACTCGTCCATGCGGCTCAACTCATATGCAGCCGAGGGAGCGAGTAGGGAAGCGAGCTCAGGGGTCGTCCTTAGAAGGCAGGCCTGGCTACGCCTGTGTCACTTTGTGGAGGCCTTCAAGTCTTCCTTCACTGACGCCCCATTTGATGGTTCCTCCTTGTTTGGGACCAAAGTGAAAGACACGCTCACCAGGTGCGAGCAAGAGGGAAAGACCCTGTCTGCTGTCTGGGTCCATTTTTCCCTTCCTTCTAGGCCTTATCCCAAGGCCCAGTGGGGGGGGAGATGTGGTTCAAGAAATCACAGAGGTTTTTTCCTGCTGCACAAGGTGAACCCCCCCTCCAGAGGCAGGGGAGGGAGGTTACTCAGGGAGACGTTGCCCCAGAGGCAGAGGGGGCCCCTGCAATTCGGGAGACCGTGACTCCTTTCGTGGCTCTCCATACTCTCATTCCTGAGGTTGTGCCCAACTGCACTTATCCAGAGCCAGTCAGGGGTCAAATTTCCTTTTACCTGGAAGCTTGGGAGAGCATCACCCAGGACCAATGGGTACTAAGGATAGTTTCCGGAGGTTACCTCATCCCATTCTCTTCAATACCCCCGCCAATAAGAAAAATCCTAGATGTTCCACCCAGTCAAAGGGATCAAGCAGCCTCAGAGGTGTCTCAGCTGCTGGAAAAAGGAGCCATCCAACCAGTCCCCTCAGACCAAATCGGATTAAGGACTTACTCAAGATTCTTTTCGGTGCCGAAAAGAACAGGGGACCTGAGACCCATACTAGATCTCAGTCAACTCAACAATTACGTACACAAGTCCAAGTTCCATATGGTCACTCTACAGTCAATCCCTCCCATTGTTGGGAGATGAAGTTTGGATGTGCTCCATCAATCTCAAGGATGCTTATTACCATATCAAAATGGACAAAGCATCCAGGAGTCACCTATGCTTCCGGCTGGGAGCCAGTCACTTCCAGTTTCGAGCCCTGCCCTCTGGTCTCACCACAGCTCCCAGGTTGTTCAAATGTATGGCAGTTGTGACGGCTCACTTGAGATGTCAAGGATTCCAGGTGTTTCTGTACCTGGATGACTGGCTCCTTACCACCCCCACCAGGCATCAACTAGTTCAAACAAAGGACGCTACCATCAGTCTATGTCACCAATTGGGCATAACGATAAACTGGGAAAAATCTGCCATATTGCCCTTACAGCATGTCACCTTTATAGGAGCAGAACTGGACACCATTCAAATGTGAGCATTCCTACCACAAGAAAGGATCACGGTATTGCAACGACAAATTCATATACTGATGCCACTCAGACAAGCGCAGGCAAGAGTGGTTCTACAAATCCTAGGGACCATGGCAGCGACTATCATGCTAGTCCCTCTAGTGAGATTACACATGAGACTTTTTCAGTGGCTCCTCTTTATCCAATGGTCTCTACAAAGACTCCCAGTATCTCATCCCATCTTAATCACAGACAGGTGCAAGCAGGACCTCTGTTGGTGGCTGTGCACCAACAATTTGAACGGGGGAAAGCCCTTCGTTCCTCCCGTCCCTGTTGCCACGGTGACCATGGACGCCTCCCAGATGGGTTGGGGGGGCATTATCTCGGCAGGACAGTCCAAGGCATGTGGCAAGAACTCGAGATACATTCACATATAAATGTCCTAGAGATGAGAGCAGTGCTTCTTGCGTTGCAGGCACTTCAGGAAGTTCTTCCTCTAGGGACTATTGCGATACACTCAGACAACATGTCATTAGTGTGGTATCTCAACAAGCAAGGAGGGACACGATCATACCCCCTATGCAGAGAGGCCATACGAGTGTGGAATTGGGCAATAGCTTCCCAATGGTTTCTGGTGGCGATCCACATTCCGGGGAAGTCCAACGTAATAGCGGACAGGCTAAGCAGAGCAATACTTATGCCTTACGTGTGGTCCCTGAATCGCCTGGTTACAGAGCGAATCTTCAGCAGGTGGGGTCAGCCTTGCTGCGATCTGTTTGCCAGCCCTCTCAATACGAAATGCAGCAACTACTTCACGCTGATCCCCCCACAGGGGGAATCACCCAGGGACGCTCTGGTTCACGGTTGGCCCTCCGGTCTGCTTTATGCTTTCCCTCCATTTCCCCTTCTCTCAAGGGTGATTCAGAAAGCTCAATCCTTGGGAAGCAGAATGATTCTGATTGCCCCACATTGGCCTCGTCAAGTATGGTTTCCCTTTCTTCAACCATACGTTGTGAACACTCCTTGGATTCTGGACCCTCTACCAGATTTACTGACACACATGTCGGGACCTTTCCACCCCTCTCTGAGGACACTCCAGTTGACAGCCTGGCTACTCCACTTCCATCGCTAGTCAGACGTCATACTTTTTCACCGGAGGTGGTCCATATTCTATCGTCCTCCCATAAACCATCCACTAGAAAGATTTACTCTAGCAAATGGAAAAGGTTTTCCATCTGGGCTCATACTAGAGGTATTGACCCTTATACAGCCCCGATAGATTCAGTTCTGGAATTCTTGTCAATGCTTTTCTATCAGGGATCCACATCAGCCACCATCAAAGTTCAACTGGTGGCAATATCTAATTTCCACTTAGCGAATTAACCTAGTCTTATGGCCCACAGACTATGCGAAGCATTCCTCAATAGTACCATGTTACTTCTTCCCCCAGTGTCCGAACCCATCATGCCCTGGGACCTCAATTTTGTTCTCCAAGCACTCACACTGCCACCTTTTGAACCTGCAGCTACCTGTGAGTTAAAATTCTTAACATGGAAAACAGCATTTTTAATAGCAATCACTTCAGCACGGCGGGTCTCAGAAATTCAAGCCCTCTCCATCAAGCCCCCATATTTAATCTTTCACAAAGATAGGGTCTCTCTTAGACCAAACCCATCATTTCTTCCTAAAGTGGCTTCTGTGTCTAACATTAGTCAGTCCATTGAGCTGCCCGTATTCTTTCCCCACTTTTCTAACAAGGCAGAATTTAGATTTCACCAATTGGATGTGCATAGACAGTTACACTTCTATCTACACCAGACAAAAGATATCCGGAAGTCTGGCCAACTCTTTATTTCCCTTTTGGAAAACCGATTGGGTTCTCCGATATCCAAGGTTATGCTGTCTAGATGGATAGCCAGTTGCATCTCTTTCATCTATCAGGCAGGAGACAAAAATTTGCCATTTCCAATCAAGGCACATTCTACGCGGGCTGTTTCCACATCCACAGCCTATCAAGCTAGATTGTCAATGGATGATATATGTGCTACAGCTATGTGGGCTTCTCCCCACACCTTTGTTTCTCATTACAAATTGGACGTGGTTTCCAGGGGCAGATCTTCCTTTGGTTCCACAGTTCTCAGGAGTATTTTCGTATGAGCCACCCAGGATGTAGGTGCTAGGGACGCTGTCCCATGGGTAAGAATGTAGGTGAGATAAGACTACATAACATCAAGAAGTTATGTACTCACCATAACATTCAATGTTTGTAGCCCATCTTGCCTCGCATTCTTACTTATCCTCCCACCTTCCCCCTGCCTGGGGATTTGGAGCATAAGATTTGGAGTATAGGTTGTCACCTGCTGAGTCCCTTTCTTTAGTCACTGTTTTATATGCATGTGAGGTGTGTATGAAGTATATATATTGTTTATTATACTAGTTTATGGAGCTCTCAAAATTCACTGCTCTCAGTTGGCCATCCAATGAGAGACTTTGTTAGGATTCCTTGGGACACATATAAGTGAGATTCTGTTGCCAATATGTGCCTTCCTGCTTGGTGTTCTGAATTTGCAGTCTCCTGCAGAAAGGGTAAGAAAGGCTTAAACTGTCTGTTAGTGACTACTATTTCTACAAGATGCAGTGACCACAAAGTGAAAATCAAATTGTTTTATAGGTGGGAATGGCAAGTTTGTTTGATGTAAACATTATTTTTAGCATTTTGGAATTCAGTCATATTGCTCACAAGCTGAAGTACTTGTGAACCAAGTTTATTTTCATATCCATGTACAATATCAGCCAGTTTTGTTAGGGTATTGTGTTAAAAAACATATTCACTTCTGATGAGATGCAGGTTCCCCTTCCAGTATATTTGGATTTTAGTCCTTTTTGTTGTATACTGAAAGTTTTAGAATAATTAAATCTATATTCTTTCTGCCCTCATACTGTCTTCTGCTACTAATCTGAGTGATTATTGTCAATTTTGTACTAAATTAGAAATGATCAATTTATTCCTAAACCTCATAAACAAATTGTGCATTAAGAAAAAACATTTTGAGAGTCATCATTTGGAATTATTATATTAAAGCAAAATAATATTTGCATGGTTTAGAACAAACATCTATGAGTGACTCCACTATCACAACACTCACACTTGTCAAAAAAGTGACATACTGTGCTTATGTAGTGATAGTTATTTTTAGAATCTGGTAGTTGTGAAGAATACCTTGAGGTATGCAAATGGACTGTACTAAGCATTGCAAACAAAACATGAGCATGTTTAATGCTGCATCAGTATAAAAAAGTGTGCACTGTAGAAATTTGAGGCAAATTAAAGGCCTGTTATGCCAACACTTATTTCAAAGAATTCAACACTCCAGATATGGTTATAGCATGCTGCTAATTTGCATATCAGTTGTGCCCATACAGTGGCACAGGCAGCAGTGTTTATCTCAGTCTGAATAACAGCTACAGGGAGGGGACAGTAGAGTACCCAGAGAGATAGGGGTTTTCTCCCTGCAATCACCTCCTCCAGTGAAAAACTCCATGCTGAGGGTCTTGACTCACAGAGCTGAGATTTCTACCATAAAATTATGATGAACAGTTGATGCAGGGTTACTTGGCTCCTTGTCTTAAAAATCAATATACATGTACACTTGTATGTGTAAGTTTGTTATGTTTTCATGTGCAATAGTCTTTTGATAGCTCAGATCTATATTAGTTAGATACTTATTTTTGAATACTGTTCCCCATGTTAGTATCATTGGCAGTTAATATAGTCCATAGACTTTAAATTATGAGGCCCTTCTAGTTTCTTATTTGTTATATTTCTATCCTTACATACACACATATCAGTACTTCAAGCACAGGCAACAATGCCCATCCAGTTTTGCCAGAATACCATTCACTAGTTCATGTGGTGTGTTTCCAGGCTGTTCTTAAAATATCCAAACCAGTATTTATCCTGTTCCATTTTACCAGCCTGTTCCATGCAGTGGCCACTCTGCAAGTGAACCATTCAACACACCTTCCATTCCCAAACATATTTCCACTAAGGAAATCTGATCACTCTCTAGCACCCCAAACACCCCTAGAATCAGCTATCCCCATATGCCCAACACGTCCAAGCAAGCTCACCTCCCAGACCACTGCAAAGAGTACTACACAAGACCAATTGTTCTTAGTCTTTCAAAATAACTCAGACTTCCACTATTATATAAGTCCTTAATGTGTTTGGGCCAAAATACATTTTAAATATAAAATTGCGCTTTTTTTTTTAAAAATCAAGAATAAACTTAATGAGCTAAATGAAGTGTTGGGAGACCATCAATATGTGTACATGTGGTTTAAAACAGCCGTTTTATATATATATATATATATATATATATATATATATATATATATATATATATATATATAATTTTTTTTTTCATTTTTTTTTAAACCAAAAACGTCATTGCCAAGAATCATCTCGGAGGCTCCTCAGAGCCATTAAGCATTATCATCACTCTGTCTCAGTTAGCATAGCAACCTGGGAGCGTCTGTTTCTGTTAGTGTGTCTGTGTAGTGCATACCAGAGGCTCGTGATGGACCTGAAGCAGAGCTTCACTTCACTGCAACTTCAAGCCTAAATTCCCTCCCTTACAGCAAGGCAGCAGCCAGGAAAAGAACAGAGAGCAAACAAATCAAAAAAAAAAAAACTCCCAACAAGCTGCCACAACAAGAGACAACACACTCCTCCAGCCCTCCCACCTCTCACTCAGCAGATGTACAAACAAACCATTCTCTGACAAAATATCCCAAATCACAGTTCCATCTACCCACTTCCCCTGGATGCAGGCCAAAACACCAAATGTCTCACCCTAAGACACAAGCATCAGCAAACCTTGATCACAAGCCGCAACCCACAGCTTCCTGGAGATATAAATGGCAACATATAACAGCTGCCAGACACAGCAGCATCTGCATACACCATGTCAGGCTTAATCAAACAGCACTCGAAGCTATGATACCTGCCATAACTGATATTAACTATGTTTAGACAGAATAATAATTATATTTGTACTAGCTGCCAGACACAGCTGCATCCACGCACACCATATCAGGATTGCTGAAACAGCACTCGTAGCTGTGATACTTGACATAATTGATATTAACTATGTTTAGACAGAATAATGATGACATTTGTACTAAGAGCTTGCTACTATTATTTAACCAGGATATACATGACATTTCTAAATCATACTTTAACTGAAGAGGGCATTAGTCTCCATGACAGCATTTTTTTCAAAACACTCTACTGTTAGTGCTATTACATGTGATGTTAATTTGTTACATTTGAGTCTGAATTCTGATGAGTGGTACCGTGTTGAATTAGTTAATTAATTACTTAAATTATTATAAGTAAAATCAATGAAAAATGTACAAGATAAGTATTCACTGAGTTCAAGTAGGGGAATAGAAAATTCTGTGTTTGTATTATATGTTGCTTTGTTTGGATTATATATAGTGTAAATAGGAACCATCTTGACCTACCTTTGTTTGTGAAGAATTATTGGGCTGTTTGAACATTCTGAATAAATCATTACTGTTTCTCAGTTGTTTAAGAAACCCTCCTTTTTTAAATAAAAACAGATGACAAGTGATGTACCATATCAGTTGATACTTTGAGAGATGTAGTTGTAAAAGTTATGTTTTTGGGACAGCTATCTTGGAACTGCTTTTTTGTTTCTTCTTTCTAGCATCAGACCAAGGATTTGATTCTTTTATGCTTTTAAGAGTAGGGGCCATCCATTCCATTTCTTCTGGGATAGACACTATGTTGTTGTTTTTGATGAATATAGTAGCTTCTTCTAAGTCATTAAAGGTTCACATCTCATTGGCAACATTTTTTATCTTGGCTGAAAAGGTCATCTGTGCTTTAATATTGTTTTGTTTCAACAGTTTTATTATTGGCCAGACTTTTTTCCTTTGTTCTAGTATTCTGGAAGAATAATCATTGTCAAACCTTATTAGGCTTTGATTGTAATTTAAGAGTGATTTTCTCCAAGTTAATTTTAATATTAGTTCCTTGTCCAGAAATGAAATACATTTTATAACTATGGCTCAAGGTGGAGTATTTGTTGAGTTAGAAGCAGCTTTCCTCAGTGCTCTGTGCGCCTTTTCAATTCCAAATGAAAGTCCCTCTTTCAAGTCTAAAAAATTCAGGAATCCAGGTTGTTAAGAATGAAATGTATTCTCCTTCAGTGTTTTCAGGCAGACCAAAGATTGTTATGTTGTTTTTCATTTCCCTGTTTTCTAAGTCATCTAATTTGTTAAGCAGCCATGTATTCTGTTTAAGCAAAAATTCTTTTTGGAGTTCTTCTTCATTGAGTCCCTCTTCAATGTCATTTAGAGAAGTAACTATATTTGTAATTTTTGTATGGTGTTGCTGTAATAGTTCCTTAAGAGTATCAGTCTGTTTTTGAGAATTTGATTTGAGGTTTTCTAAGTCATTTTTTAAAGCTATCCATCTTCAAAGATAGTTCCTGTAAGGTAGATGCCATCAAGTACAGTTCTTTTTTCAAAGCAGCATCTGAATGAGAATTCCTTGAGTTGTTCATATTCAGTGACTCAATATATCTCCAAGTTACTTGACAGGAAAATTTTTGTATATCTCCACCAAAATTGATATTTATGTAGTTTAGTAGTTTATAGATTTCTGACATTTTAAACTTGAAAATAGTAATTTTTTTCTATATTATTATACTAATGGAGCTCTCAAAATTCACTGCTCTCAGTTGGCCATCTAGGCTCCGCCCTCTTGTTAGGTTTCCTTGGGACACATATAAGTGAGATTCTGTTGCCAATATGTGCCTTCCTGCTTGGTGTTCTGAATTTGCAGTCTCCTGCAGAAAGGGTAAGAAAGGCTTAAACTGTCTGTTAGTGACTACTATTTCTACAAGATGCAGTGACCACAAAGTGAAAATAAAATTGTTTTATAGGTGGGAATGGCAACCCCTCTGTAAAAATTATTTTTAGCCTTTTGGAATTCAGTCATATTGCTCACAAGCTGAAGTACTTGTGAACCAAGTTTATTTTACTTTCCACTTGTACAATATCAGCCAGTTTTGTTAGGGTATTGTGTTGCAAACTATGTGGTTCTGATGAGATGCAGGAGCCCCTTCCAGTATATTTGGATTTTAGTCCTTTTTACCTTGTTGTAACAGGAGCTTGGTAATAATTAAATCTATATTCTTTCTGCCCTCATACTGTCTTCTGCTACTAATCTGGAAAAATCCATTTTTGTACTAAATTAGAAATGATCAATTTATTGCCCTAAACCTCATAAACAAATTGTGCATTAAGAAAAAACATTTTGAGAGTCATCATTTGGAATTATTATATTAAAGCAAAATAATATTTGCATGGTTTAGAACAAACATCTATGAGTGACTCCACTATCATAACACTCACACTTGTCAAAAAAGTGACATACTGTGCTTATATAGTGATAGTTATTTTTAGAATCTGGTAGTTGTGAAGAATACCTTGAGGTATGCAAATGGACTGTACTAAGCATTGCAAACAAAACATGAGCATGTTTAATGCTGCATCAGTATAAAAAAGTGTGCACTGTAGAAATTTGAGGCAAATTAAAGGCCTGTTATGCCAACACTTATTTCAAAGAATTCAACACTCCAGATATGGTTATAGCATGCTGCTAATTTGCATATCAGTTGTGCCCATACAGTGGCACAGGCAGCAGTGTTTATCTCAGTCTGAATAACAGCTACAGGGAGGGGGACAGTAGAGTAACCAGAGATGTATGGGTTTTCTCCCTGCAATCACCTCCTCCAGTGAAAAACTCCATGCTGAGGGTCTTGACTCACAGAGCTGAGATTTCTACCATAAAATTATGATGAACAGTTGATGCAGGGTTACTTGGCTCCTTGTCTTAAAAAATCAATATACATGTACACTTGTATAGTAAAGTAAGTTAGTTATGTTTTCATGTGCAATAGTCTTTTGCATAGCTCAGATCTATATTAGTTAGATACTTGTTTTTGAATACTGTTCCCCATGTTAGTATCATTGGCAGTTAATATAGTTATGGGATTAATAGTCACAGTATACAGTGTCATGTCTGAAAAGACAAGAAACGTGCACGTTGACTGGCCAATCCAACCAGTGTGCACATTGTAAATACAAAGTAACCTAAGGTACAAGTATAGCCGCTAAGAAATCATGGAGCCCTGTCTTTCTTTTCATACATGAGATTGTATAATACAACATGCAACTCTTTAAGACAGAAGTAAAAGGGACCCTGCCAGCAACGATTTCTACTTTACTGCAGTTTAAAGACCTTTAGACTTCTATTGTTCTAAGCTTGCTGTAAGAGAAGCAGATTTTTCTGAGCTGTATCAGCCAGTCGCAATTTGCAATGTAAAGTCAAGTAACATCCAGTGACAACCTTTCAGTCTCCAGCACTGTGGAAAATGCCAGTAGGCCTCACTCCACCTGTCGGTATCATTTTTAACCTGTCTTTACAAGACACTCTGAAAATAAGCGAAAAAACAAAACAACACATAGACAGACTAACCAATGACTTCCTGGAGCTCACACACTTCTGGGTTGATGGGCCAACTGGCGGGTTGCTGTGGAGATTGTTGGTGCTGCTGACCTGCTCTACTGCTGCTGCTCTCTCAGCTGAGAGTTTAAGCACAACACTGAACGACCTTCCTGAAACTTCACTCGCTGGCACTAGTAGCCACACCATCAGTGACTGTCATTGCTTGCTACAGACATGAGGAGGCAGGATGCAGTCTGTGTGTAATGCAATGTGCTGCCCAATGGCAATGCATTCTCTTGTACCTAGCGCAGTGGGATGGGAAAAGGTTCTCCAAGTGGCAGTATTTTCGATTATTTTGTTGCCTTTTTTAAAAAACAGACTTTTATAACTTTGTAGTTCAATTGAAGTCTTGTTTAGGCTAGTTTATGAGATGAAGTTCACAGCAGGATGTCCTGCTTCATTTTCACTTATGAGGTGAACATTCTGTCTGCTGAGCTAGTGCTCACTATGTTTAGAAAATATATTTGTTGTTATTAGGAAATACAGTTGTAGACAAATGGGGAGAATTACATTTACACAATGAACTATTCTCAATCTTTTAATGAAACAATGCTATACCTTGCAGGTGTTTGGACAGGCATCACGTTTAAGCAGTGCCAGTTAGTAAACTACATCAAAGTGTGGACTATTTTATTTCACAAAAAGTGGAAAAATACTAAATAAAGCAAACAAAAATCTAAATAACAACACAAACATAACACAACACAAAACACAACATTGTATAATAGCAATAACCCATGGCTGGGTTTGGGTAATGCTGGATTTACCCACGCTTGGCTTTGTTTGGTCACTCAGGCTTCTCCTTCATGACCAAACCATGCCAACCGTGGGGAAATTCAGCATTACCCACACCCAGCCGTGGGTTATTACTATATTATACAATGGACAGAGTACTTATTGAAGTAGCAGAAAACAGAAGATGAGAGTTTGTGATACACTGATGTTGCTGCAATAGCCTTAGCTATATGGGTTATATTCTGCAAGCCTATTACAGCTGGCTAACCTCCAAAGCTTCAGGGCACCTTCCACATGCCCAGACTGTCATGCAGCTCAGGATGAGCTGACTAATAGCCACGTTTGGGTGGGATGCCCAACAGATTACTCTTACTAAAGAGATTGCTCCTGTGAGGCTTTTGAGGAATGGCTGTCAGCTTGTGTTTTTATGTTTGGACAGATAAGCTCCCTTTGGGAAGTAAAACTTCCATTTTCTTAAATTTTGTTGATGTTATATTAATTTCCTCTTAAGGAAAGTGTTTGTAAAGCTAGGAGTGTTATTATTTAACAGACTGTCTTGAGACAGTAATGTTCTTTTAAACAGAGCACCCATTTCTTTATGTCAGTGTAAAAGCAGTGTATACTAACTGAAAATGTATTTTCTGTGGAGAAATTATGATTATATTTCTGTTGTGGGACTACCATAGTGTTTTGAAGTGCTTTTTACTGTGTTATTTCTGTCAAAAAAGTAACTTTTGTGGACTGGTAGTTTTACTGGTATTTGCTGCTTGTATTCCCTGGGAAAGAGGAACCATGGAACAGTCTACCACAGTCAGTCCTTCTTCCAGCCACAAAGGAAAAAAAAGTTAAGCAAACAGCCTTTGCCACCACAACAGGCCAGCAGTTTGCCTCAGCTGCAGGTGACTCTGTTGTGGCCATTTGTTGTATGTCAACCCACTCATATTTTACCCTGGATACCTCTGGTGTGGAACCTACAGCAACTATGGACTGGAGGTTAGCCTTGTCATCTGAGACTGTTACAGTCCTTTCAGTGGGCAAGGGAAAACCCCTCTTGTTGGTCCAGGGAGAGGTAACAGGGAAGATTTCTCAATTGTGTCAGAATGATGTGCACATATCTGGGGAAGCATCTACTGCCATTAATATGGTTGGCCTCATTTTTCATGTCAAAAAGAAACAGAAAACCAAACATGTATCTACTCCTCCTCAAATACTGATCCTTCTTATAAAGTAGTTTCTGGCAAAAAAGAGGGATTCCTCTTTTCCTCAGGAGATGCAACATTCTGAATCTGAATTGGAAGATGCAGGGATGAATTCAGGGTTTTGTCCTCAAGATTTCTGATTCAGACTCGGAGGAGAGCTCAATTTCTGATTCTCCCTGTAAGGGTTTGTGTTTTGCTGAGACTACTGCTAGGATGTCCCAGTGTTTTCAGAGGGAGAACACTGAGGTTTCTCTGTCCCTCCAAAAATACTGAGTTGTTACAGAAAGATTTTCCAGAACCTACACCCATTCCTCCTGTCTGCTTTAGAGGACTTGTCTGACTTACTGCCTGTAGTTTTGCTGATAGTCAGCCAACTGTCTAAAAAGGCAGATAGCATGTATAAAGTTCCTCATTCTTTTAAATGTTTATACAGTATTCTCAAACCTGACCCTGCAGTCATATTCTTAGTTGATTCCACTGCTGCTTAATCCAGTCCTGGCCTTTCTAATAAGGGTGGGAAAATTATTAATAGGTATGAGAAAAACATGTATATTTCTATTTTGATTTTCAGAATTTTGAATTGTCAGGCTCATATGTTAAACTTTTTTTCCTGACAAATTGTGAATGAATGTGTAAGGAATGTTTTATCTCCAATTTCTCCCTGTGAAGGAAAACCTGCTTTCATAAATTTAGTTTCTTCTATTGCACAGGTCACTACTCATTGTTTGCAGAGTACGTATGACTGTTAATATTTCTTCCAGGGCTATGGCCACTGCTACTGTTTTTAGGAGGTTTACATGGCTACATTTTCAAAACCTCCCCATAATGTAAAAGTGAGATTTTAAATTCTTCTTTAGATAGAGATTTAGTGTTTGGTTTTGGCTCCGCTGATGCAGAGGTGATCAAAAAGTGGGATGAAAGGGGCCAACTGATTCAGGGAATCTCTAAGATTTTTCAACCCTTCTTTTCCAAATTGTCTATGGGATTGTCTTTCTCCTCATCTAATGCTGTCAGAAGCAGAATAAACTGCCTCAACAGAATTCACAAAGAAATGGCAAGGGGGGTCCTCAAACCGCCCAAAACCAAAGACATTCCATCAAGTCTGAACGACTTTTCAAAAGACCTTGTAGTCTTCTCCCACCTTGGACCCTTTTCTCTTGCAGAAAGTCTAAATCTCATTTTTTTTTCTCTTTGGTAGTAGATTGTTTCAGACAAATGAGATCTGCAAGTCATTCATCAAGGTTACAGGTGGCAGTGGGGTTAAATTCCTCATTTCCAGGATGTCATTCCTCATCCTGCAGATCAGACTCTTTTGTTTATCACTTGCTGCCCCAATGAGTGATAGAACTAACGCCTTCTTCCCAGCTGGGAAAGGGGGTATATTCAAGGATGTTACTAGTGCCAAAGAAAGAAACTACTTGGAGACCAGTTCCTAAACCTGTTTGTATTGCCCAAGTTCAAAATGTTGTCACTTTACAACCTGTTACCGCTTATTCATTTCAAGTTTCCAAGTAGCACTAGACTTAAAAGATGTTTATCATCACATCCCTATTCATCTAGACCAGTCATTTCATAGGATTTGTGTGTCTAGATCACATTATCAGATCTCTGCTTTATCCTTTGGACTATTCAATGCATCAAGAGTGTTCAAAAAGTGTCTAGCTCCAATTACAGCTCAATGCAGCTACAGGGTATCCACATTTTTCCATATTTAGATGACTTGCTTATCTTTGCAGAGTCTTTTTCAAAGTGTTGGGAATCTCTGTCTCTCTCTCGGATGAGAGATCTTTTGCCCAAACTGGGATTCCAAAAGAACATTAAAAAGTCTTTCTTAACTCCTTCACACAGGGTTGTGTTCCTGGGATGTCAGTTAGACACATCAGTTTATATAACTTTTCTTCCATTGGAAAAAAAAAATAGGTCTTTATTTAAATCTGTTTCTAAGGTTTTCCACTCAGACTGCAGTCACTGCGATGGAATACCTCAGGATTTGGGGTCTCATGACATCTGTGATTGTCGTGATGCACTTAGCAAGACTCCATATGAGAACGATACAGTAGTATTTGAAATTTGTTTGATTTATTTATTTATTGTACATTTGTTGGCTGGGCTAGTCTAAATGGATACATGTCCATTTTCAGTAGAGGCCCGAGGAGAAAAGCTCCAGAAAACATACAAAATTAATAGAGGTTATGACAGAAACAATGTAAAAACAGCAATTGTTACATAAGAACATTATAAAAAACATTTTTTTTTTTGGTTTGGATCAGGTTGAGCCCTGCTTCAACACCCCTTGTCTTTTTAGAACCCAGTTCTGGGGTTTGTCAGAAGAGAAATGTTTTGGTGGAGACAAGTATCCTTAAATCCAGGTCTCCCTTCTCTCTCTCTCTCCCTGCTCCAAAGTAGTCAGTAAACACAGAGGTTTTGGCCTTTGTTTGGGAACAATTTCTGGAAGGATAAATACGCAGGGAGTCTGGGGACACCAATGACAAATGCAAGCACATAAATATCAGGTAGATGCTTGCCCTGATCAAGGCACTCAACTCTCTGAAAAATCTTTGGTCCCATGGACTTCTTTAAGTTGTTACAGACAATACCACAGTTATGTGGTACATCAGCAAGCAAGGGGGAGCTAGGTCCTACACCCAGTGCAGACCAGCCATGTTAGCTTCGGGTATAGCTTCACAGCACAGTCTCAGTAAACAGGCATCCTTCATTCTGTCAGAGCAAAACTGTGTGGCAGACAAGCTGAGCAGGATCAGGGCAGACCCTCATGAATGGATAACTAGATCAGGGTCTTCCAAGATTTGGTCCAAGTCCATCTGTGGAGAATTCCTCAAGTAGACCTCTGCCTCCTCTCTGAACAATCAACTGTTCTAGAATTCCATGCAAGGAGACCTGGAGAACAGATACCATTTCTTGTATTTGGACAGGTATATTCCTGCATGCCTTTCCACCATTTTCTTCTAATATCCAGGAAACTTCTGAAAATTTAGAGGGAATCCCCCCAAGGTCATTGTGGTGACTCCCTTCTGGTCCAGGCAACAGTTGTTCTACCTTATTTTGGAAATGGCCAGAGACAATCTAGCTTCTGTACAGTCTGGATCTACTCAGACAAGAAAATGTATGTTTGATACACTCCTACATCAGTCATCTTCAGTTCACTGCTTGGATGACAGGGTCTTCATTCCTTTTAGGCACCTGTTTTCTGAGGATGTGCAGCAGGTACTAATGAAGGCAAGAAAACTTGCTGCTAAAAAAGCATATTTTAGCAAATGGAAAAGTTTTTTTAGTTGCTGCCAACAACATAACCAGCATCCACTTGGGGCTAGTTGTTCTCTGGTGATACAGTATTTGAGTGAGTTACTGTCCTATGGACTTTCTTATTCATCTGTCAAAGTTCATTTATCAGCCATTTGTGCATGTCTGCCCATAGATCCTCCTGCTTCAATGCAGTCTTATGACAAACCATTCTTGAAAGGGGTTTTACATAAGTGCCGTCCTAGAAAACTGGTGGCCCCTCCTTGTGATCTTAATTTTGTGTTATAGAAGCTAACACTTGCTACATTTGAACCAGCTAATCTGTCTGACATGTGTTTTTTAACATGGAAAACTGTTTTATTGATTGATCTGACCTCTTCAAAAGTATATCCGAGTTGCAAGCTCTTTTGGTAAGTCAGTTCTATCTCATTTTTCACAGGGACAAGTTTTCTTTGAGAACCAATCTTTTTTTATATCTAAAGTGTTATCTGAGTTTACTTTAAGGCAAACTATCCATCTTTCCATTTTCTTTCTTGAACCTAAAAATGAGGTAGAAAGGCTACTCCGTATCTTGGATGCCCACAGACAACTCGGGTACTATCTTGACAGAATTAAATCTTTCAGATGTTTGTATTTGTTGTTCATTTCTAGTGAAGGTAAGAAGAAGGGACACCTTGTGTCAAAACAGACTATTTCAAAATTGTTGCCTAAGGCTATTATCTTTTGTTATACTCACCATAACATATCAATTCCAGACAGGGCCAAGGCCCACTCTACCAGGGCCTTGGCTTCATCTATGGCTTTTTGGAAAGGGTTGGATTCTAGAAGTATTCTAAAAGCTATTACTTGATCCTGTGTACATACTTTTATGAAGTACTATAAGCCTGATTCCTTCTCTATGTCTAGATCAAGCTTTACTAGGACCATCCTCCAGGGGCTCCTGGTCCCTTCTCTTTTCTCCTCCCAAATATAGTTATCTATGGTAATCTACTCATATAGCTAAGGCTACTGCAGCAATTATCAGTGTGAAGAACATAGTACAGTTGTGTAAGATGAACGTACCATAACAGAGGATGTTCAAATGATCACTACTGCAGTAGCTGTTCCATCCCTCCATCCCCTTTGTTTTGTGTTGTGCTTTTATGTCCAGGTGTGGGCATAGATTTTTATTATTCCTATTATTGTCCTTCCAGAGGTAAGCCTCCTTCTCTATGTTGGCACTAAAGTTTTGAAGGGCTTCATGCCCATACTTGTCTTTTAGTTAGCTCAGCTCGAGCTGCCTGACATTTTGGGTATGTGGAAAGTGTCCTGAATCTTTGAAAGCTAGTCGGCTGTTATATCCTTGGCAATATATAACATATAGGAAAGGCTACTGCAGCAGTGATCATTTAAATATCTACTATTATGGTAAGTTCTACTTACAGAATTGTACTTTTTATGTAGTACGTGTTACAAGTAGAGTACCATGGGTGCCAGCACCGGATCCCCTTCATTAAACCTGCTTGTTACATATTTCATTTCTACCAGAGGACACTGGCTGTCAGATTTTGCTGATCTCTGTAAGATAGGTAAGTGCAGTAATGTATTGACATCCTAATCCTCTGTTACTTTACTCATCCTTTCATGTCACCAAATACCCTGTATCATACTACAGTGCTACAGGGGCTGGCAACGCTACATCCACCAATACATCAGTAGGAAAAATACTAAACAATTTTAATCTGTGGGAGAACCCTTAATTTCAGCCTCTAACAATGATAATGACATGAACACTTCTGTGCATGAAACTCAGTTTGATCTGTATCAGGTCATTCATTTAGAAAATATTGTACTGTTATTTGACTGATGCTAAAAGGAATTAGTAAACAGATCTTATATCTAAAGTAGTTGGTTTACTGTTGTTCCCATCAGTAATTCGGCTTACACTTGGGGTCTAGACTAGCCTTTTATTATACAGAACTAAATAAATTGTTTAAGATGAAACATATATAATAAAGCTCCCATCAGAGTAAACACCTCTTGGCTAGCGAATAAAACTGTAAAACAAAGTCCAATGGTATTAGCTAAGAGGCAACCATAGCACGACTCAAAAACCAGCGTAGTCACTTCACCAATATGTTTTGATGATAAAGTAATCCAAACATGGAGATTCCGTTAAAAATAAAAGACAATGGTTTCTATTGGCATGCAACAAGTAAGCGCTTTCACATAAGTTTCGTCAGACGGTTGAATTTCAAAAATGCATTCAATCACAACTTTTTATATAAATCAATCACGTGTTAATCTAACTAATAAAGCTTAATTAAACTTTTAAAGATACATCCTCATGCCTATAAAAATGACATGAACTTCTAGCTATACTCAAATTAAAAAGCTCAAGTAGTAAGCTATATTCCACCGTAGCGGGTGATACAGCTTGTGTCACGTTAGTAATAAAATCGCATCACTAATTATTCAGACCCATGTGAATGACAAACTATATAAAATATATATGATATATATACAAGATGTATGAAAGAAAAATAAAACATACATCTTTGCGCTTCAGACTATCGCAATATAATTCAATTTCTATTAACATATAGCCACTAGTAAAGCTTGCTAAAAGGTTTGTACCTAACACTTCTATTGGGTGAGGCAATAGAAGCTAACTGCATTATGAAGTCTATCCTATGAAGTTACATCACAACAATTTTATTATAACTTACATAACCAATCTAATCAAACAAGCGTCTTAAGCGCTCATATATAAAATGTGCCAATGAGTGCTTAAGACGCTTGTTTGATTAGATTGGTTATGTAAGTTATAATAAAATTGTTGTGATGTAACTTCATAGGATAGACTTCATAATGCATTTAACTTCTATTGCCTCACTCAATAAAAGTGTTAGGTACAAACCTTTTAGCAAGCTTTACTAGTGGCTGTATGTTAATAGAAATGGAATTGTGATAGTCTGAAGCGCAAAGATGTATGTTTTATTTTTATTTCATACATCTTGTATATATATCATATATATTTTATATAGTTTGTCATTCACTTGGGTCTGAATGATCAGTGATGCGATTTTATTACTAATGTGACACGAGCTGTATCACCTGCTGCGATGGAATATAACTTACTACTTGAGCTTTTTAATTTGAGTATAGCTAGAAGTTCATGTCATTTTTATAGGCATGAGGATGTATCTTTAAAAGTTTAATTAAGCTTTATTAGTTAGATTAACACGTGATTGATTTATATAAAAAGTTGTGATTGAATGTATTTTTGAAATTCAACGGTCTGACAAAGCTTATGTGAATGCGCTTACTTGTTGCACGCCAATAAAAACCATTGTCTTTTATTTTTAACGGAATCTCCATGTTTGGATTACTTTATCATCAAAGCACACTGGTGAAGTGACTACGCTGGCTTTTGAGTCGTGCTATGGTTGCCTCTTAGCTAATACCATTGGACTTTGTTATAAGATGAAACATAAGTTATTCTGTCAAAAACGAAGGATGTAGAGGTTTTCAGTAATATCATTTTGGACTATTAAACAAACATTTTGCAGTGTATTCATTTCATAATTTTTTTAGGAGTGATCAGTTTTAACATATGTTTGCTACATTTGTATGAGCAGAGGAAAGCTGTGCTCTTTTTTTCTCTTCAACTTTAAACTGAGGGGGTGCCATTTTGGGAATTTGCAGAGGGTACCAGTTGAGCTAGATAAGGTTCTGCTTAATAATGCTGGAGTGTTATGATGGATACATATTTGTCATGCTGTTCTAGAGACTCATTGTAAAGTATGACTTGCTAATAACTAATAGTTTAAGGATTCATTGTCGTCAGTTAAAAATAACTGGTTAAGTATATGAGATACTTAACTGGCATCACTTTTTTGTGTCTGTTTTGGATCACCTGTCAGACTGCTTTTTTTATTTCAGTTTCTTACATTAGTATCTTTTCTGATTTCATACAGGTCCATATAATATGGCTTTAGACTACAGAAACAGAAGCAACATCAATGCTACAGTGGATGGCAATGTCACATCCTCCCACGATCCCAAGTATCCTTCTTGGGAAGACTTTAGCAGTGTGGAAGAAGTGCAATATGCCCTTATTGGACTGTACACATTTGTAAGCCTTCTTGGCCTTTTAGGAAATGTACTTGTTTTAGTAGTGCTGGTCCGGAAATGGAAACAGAAAACAATGATGAACTTTCTTGTTGGAAATTTGGCTTTTTCTGACATACTGGTTGTGTTGTTTTGTTCACCATCTACTTTGACATATGTTTTGTTGGACCAGTGGATATTTGGTGAACTTATGTGTCACATTGTACCATTCATACAGTGTGTGTCAGTCATGGTTTCAACTTTAATGCTTATGTCCATTGCCATGGTTAGATATATAATGGTAAAGCATCCCCTTTCTAATCATTTGACAGCAAATACTGGCTATCTTGTACTAGGAATTACTTGGGGTCTTGGATTTGCAATCTGTTCTCCTCTCCCTGTGTTTTACAAAACTGAAGATCTCAGCCAAGCTTTTAACTTACAGTCTTGGAGTAACAAATACTTGTGTATCGAGTCCTGGCCGTCAGGTAAATATAGAATAGTATTCACTATGTGCTTACTCTTTATTCAGTACATACTGCCTTTAGCCTGCCTTATTATCTGCCATGCTATTGTGTGCAGAAGCATAAGCTCCAGAGTTCTAAACAGGGACACCAAAATGGAAGAAAATGAAATGATAAATTTAACTCTTCACCAGCCTGAGAAAAATGGATCTCAGCCACAGATTTCCCATGTAAGGCGCTGGAGCTATTCATTTGTGAGAAAACATAAGAAACGCTACAGCAGAAAGTGTGCTAGTGTGGTGCCAGCAATGTCAAAGAACCATCGAGGAGCTTCTAATTCTGGTGAACTTCTAAGGATTCCTGCCACAACAAGTGATCAGAATTCCCCATCAGGTTTGTTTTTACCTGGAGTCCCTGTTTGCTTTGACATAAAACCTGAAGAAAGTAGTAAGTCAGAGAAGGCATTGACAACTACAAAACCTGTTTCTCGGATGAAGAAGCGATCCAGAAGTGTTTTTTACAAACTAACTATTATAATACTTGCCTTTGCTGTTAGCTGGCTGCCACTTCATCTCTTCCATCTTGTGACAGACTTTAATGAAAACCTTATCTCAAACCAGCATTTTAAGATAGTCTACTGTACCTGTCATTTGCTGGGTATGCTGTCTTGCTGTCTTAATCCATTATTATATGGATTTTTAAATAATGGCATCAAAACTGATGTACTTTCTTTGGTTAAATGTTGTCACTTGGCATGATGAGACTTAATGTTTAAAAATATGGGTTGAAATGCACCATTAATTCATCTGTCAGAAATGACATGATGATTTTAATGATATTTGTACTCTAGATTAATGACGTGGAGAGGATTGTTTAAAGAAAGGGTTCCACTCTTTTGCCAGGTGCCAAAGTCTGTTTATCATGATAGTTCAGGTAGTATATAGCACAGCATTTATGGTGGAGTTGTCTGTGGACAAGCAGCAGACTTGATTACATTGGTATAAAAGGAACGTGCTGTAAATAAATATGTGAGGGACTAACAGAGTGTTCAAGTTCCTGAAATAATGCAGTCTTAGAACCACATTATAAGAAAAGTGCTGAGATACTAGTTTCTTTTCTCATTTTGTGCAAACTTTTTCACACGGGAAAGTGAACAGTGTATTATATGATGTTTTGAGAGGTATGTAACTCTAAACGGTCATGAAACTTAAGTGGCTTTGGAAAAATCTGTGTCTAATATGTATGAATCTAAACCATTTTTAGAAAATAGGTGCAGCTGGTCCTTTGCTGGCTGCATAAAACTCTAGCCCGAACTTACAGTCATGCAGTTTCTGGAAACATCCTAACAAATGGGTGCTGCATGTATTCACTACAAGAATATACAGTAGAAGTTTCTGTTTATTTAACAAACAATATTACAGTACATGCACCTATCTTTAATCTAATGAGATGTGTATTTTATGTCTGAGCTGTTTATTGCTTTTTTACTAATTTTATATATAGTAAGGAAGTTTGGATTGTGCAGCTTCATAAGAAAAGCTTTTGAATGGAACACAAGTGCAATGTCAGTTACAGATCTGTGTTTGATGGCGTGCTACAGAAAACTCTCATTTGTACCTGATCTCGGTACCTGTAAGACAAAATGTATTCTAACTAGGAAACTCATTCCTCCTGCAGGGCAAACATTAAGTACCCAGTGCAAACCATGATAATAATTTTGGGCTTTAGTGGCTTGCTTTCCAGTCATCTTGCCAATAAAAAAAATATAGCTTTGTCCAGCACAATAACCTCCCCACTACCGCAGTCATGACTATCATTAAGTTGTTTATAATATGCACATTCTATGAGTTTATCTACAAGACCAATAGCACAGCACCTGCCTATAAGTGCACAGTGAAATTCATAGGTAAAATGAGTTTTTGTTTTCATTTTGGCTGAGTTATCACTGAGTGATACAGCTGTTACTGAGGTTGTCACTAGACAGTCACAAAATGAAATGCCTAATTGCATTTGGTGGAATATAATGCTATATTTTATGTACTTCTTTCTTGTAACCACAGCTTTTCTGGTTCTTCATCTAAACCAGAATACAGGAAGAATTAACTGGTATGAAATGAACACATGGCATAGCAATGATTTAGTTAGGCAGTCTTCAGAGTGTGGTATAACTTGTGTCTCATACTAACCTCCCCCCAAAAAAGCATACTCCTCCCTTATTTCTGTTGTTAAAACATTCTTGCTTTATTTTGATTTTCTATTTGCAGACTGTTGATACATATAAGTTATGAACAGTGACTTAAGTAGTCTCACTAAGTGATGTTTAATTGACATCTCAGATGCTCAGGTAAGAGCCGCCCTCTCCAAAGCAAAAAACACAGCATCAATGGGACCAGACGGTGTCCCGGGCTGCATCCTACATGAACTCCAAGAAGAGCTAAACCCAAACATAAAACTACTGTTCAATCTCAGCCTTACTACAGGATATGTATCCAAAGAGTGGCGTACAGCAACAGTGGTCCCTCTCCACAAAGGTGGTGCCTCAACGGATCCTGGAAATTATCGCCCCATAAGCCTGACTAGCTTGGTCTGCAAAGCTATGGAAAGGATCATCATGGACCTCATAAATAAAGATATTGCGGACCTACAGACACTGGATCCTACCCAGTTTGGCTTTGTTAAGGGCAGATCCTGCCTCTTAAACCTGGTCGATTTCTTTGAAACAGTCACCAAGGCCATTGACGAGGGGAAGGTGGTCCACACAGCCTACCTGGACCTCGCAAAAGCCTTCGATACAATACCCCACTCGGGCATTATAGATAAGCTCACCAACTTAAATATAAACCCCTATGTCACTAGATGGGTTGCAAACTGGCTCAAGGATAGAACCCACATGGTTAGAATTGCTGGAGCCGTGTCAGACTCCAAACCAGTTACAAGTGGCATCCACAAGGCTCAGTCCTGGGACCTCTCTTGTTCGGTATATATTTCTCAGAGGTACAGGCCAACATGGAAGGACTGTGGCTGACCAAGTTCGCAGATGACTGCAAACTGGCGCCATAATCGACTCTCCAGTCGACACAAGCATCCTCCAAAAGGGCCTCATAGAAACAGACAACTGGTGCCAGAGCGATGGCCTCAAGCTAAACGCCAAAAAGTGTATAGTCATCCCCTTTGGCAAAAACAAAGTGCCCACAAATTACCACATAGGTGGTAATCCATTAAGTACAGAAGAAGTAATTAGGGACCTGGGGACCCAAGTTGATAGCAATCTCTCATTTGACAACCATGTGGCCAAAGTGGTTAGAAAAACATTTTATATAGCCCACCTAATCATGAAGGGATTCACATTTAGATCAGGGGAGGTCATCGTGCCTCTTTACTCATCCCTCATCAGGCCCATAATTGAGTACAATGCCCCTTTTGGGATGTACATTACCAGACACCTGCAGCAACTGGAAAGACCCCAAAAGTACCTCACCAACAGGATCAAAGGGCTCAAACAGATGCCATATGCATATGTTAAAGAAACTCCAACTCTACTCAGTGGCATACCGCCTGCTCAGAGGCAATCTGTGCCTGATGTATAAAGCCATGTCCAACCCGGAATTAATGGACATGCTGCACCTCAGAAAATCCAAATCCCATCGAGTTACGCGCTTGAGAGACTTGAACCTCAGCACTGAAATAAATAGGACATGCTGGAGAGACAGATTCATAACCTAGAGGCTCCCTTCACTCCGGAATAAAATCCCAGTCCAGGTTAGGCAGAGTCCCTCATTGACTCTCTTCAAGAGGAATCTTGATGAGTGGATGGGAGATCGTAGGTTTACCCCGGGTATCACTTCTGTGTCACTGTTAGACAGAGGCACAGTATACTAACCTCAAAAAAGGGCATAGCAAAATTAATTTAAAATGAGTGGCGAAAGCCAAACACACTCTGGCTAGGCTTATAAATGTCCTAGGGCAGATAGCCTAGTATGAACCTATGAACATAAATAATAGTTATAAATCTAGAACTTTATTTTTTTTACTTTAAACAGGTCAGAAATAGTGTACAACCTTTGATTATAAGCTTATTAGTATATTTGTCTCATTGTGACTATAATTAACACATCTGTAGTGCTTAGTTGTATATAATCAATAATCCCCAACAGGGCAGGAATTGCTGGGAAATAAACCACCTAGGGCATTGTGGCATTTCATCTCTCAGCACCCCTGAGAGGTTCATTATTCCTCTATAATGCCCATGCTGAGGGGCAGTCTTGCTCTTTTTGAGTATTTTTTTTTTTTATTTATTTTCCTATTTGTAAGTATGCTTTTGTTTGCCTCTTAATGTTTTTCTGGAAAAGTTTACCCATTCCTTGTTTCTTTACAGTGGAATATTTCACATACTATACTTCTAGAAACTGCTAAATATTATAGCAGTAACCAATGACTGGGTGTGGTATATTGAAGATTTACCCATGGTTGGTGTGGTTTAAACACAACGGTAAAGCCTGAGTGCTTAAACAAAGGCAACTGTGGGTAAATCTTCAATATGTCACACCCAGGAATTGGTTATTGCTATTATACAATGACATTGTTTAAGAAAAAAAATAATTACTTTTCTTAAATAATGTCTGACAGCTCTGAGGTGTTCTGGCTTTTTATTTCGTATGCTAAGGCTTTCTTGATGTATTGTGCATGCGTATGGGACTTACATTCCCATCCTTACACAGTAAATCAGTGCTTTGGAAAGGAAGTAATGGAGAAAGGAAGATCTCTGTTGCCTTTTTTTTTCCATTAAAAAAAAAATCTGAAATCCAGACAGTTCTGAGGTACAAGAGAGAAAGGGCAGAAATAAAAGGATAATCAGGTACTTTTCTTTAGTTTTGCATAATGTACCTGATTTTCCTTATATTTTCCCTGCCCCATCACTCTTGTACCTATGAACTGCCTGGATTTCAAAATTTATTTAAAAAAAAAAGCAAGAAAACTGGAAAGCTCTGTGGCATATATTAATAGAAGAAATTCCGGGAAAATGGACTGTTTTCTGTTGGTGTATACTTAATTTACAACAGGCATGCTTGTTGGGCTGACCAATCAGCTTGCACGTTTTTGAATGTAAATGACCAGTCATTGTATAATAATGAATATATGTATTTGATTACATGTGTGTGCGTATATGTCTATGAGTATACAAGTGTGTGTGTGTGTGTGTGTGTGTGTGTGTGTGTGTGTGTGTGTGTGTGTGTGTATGTGTGTTTGTGTGTGTGTGTGGGTACATGTGTGCCTGTGAGTGTGTTTTAAAATAATTTCAGAAACTAAATCTTTTTCTTACTGGAGATGTGACATTCTGCTTTGCATTTTATCAGACAGACTGTATGATGAAACATAACACTATTCTATTATAGTAAGTCCTACATTTAAATACCTAAACTGCACTTATCTGGCTGAGAGGTAGAATCTTTGAGAAATTGTGATATTTTCTATTATACTTTGCAGCAACAGGCAAGTAACATTCATTATTTCAAAATAATCATGAACAGCCACATTTAGCATTTTGGTACTGTTCTGCTTGGTCTGGAGGTGTGACATCTTGCTTTACATTTTATGAGATGGAATATATGTTAAAATTTAGAACCACTCTGTCATAGTAAGCAATTTACATGAACTGTACTTCGGCTGGAGCTGTGACATGAGACAGAAGTTGTGACATATTGCACTATACTTTATAGCAGTGAATAAGTAAGATACACAAAAGAAAAAAAAGTTTTATTTAAGCATTGCTTGGCCACACTGAAACTACCAGTGAATGGCTTTTTCCTGTAAATCTGAACCACTGCAGCATGGCAATTATTTGGCTGTCAGAACAACTGTCCAAAAATGGCATTTGACATTATTTTTGACATTTGTGAAAATAGCTGTAAAATGAGGCAGTTTGTTCCAGTAGCTTTCTAACAAAATGATGGAGGCTTGTAAGAAGCTTTCCAGTGGTGTAATTTCAGTGTATAAGAAGTTTATAATGCCTACTCCTGCAGAATAAAAGATCCAGTATTTCTGAATTTTTTTTTTCAATCAGATGTATGTTATGCATTGCCATAGTTTAACTATTTATAGAATTTGTTACTTTTAAAATGTTCGTATAATGTTTTTCCCATGATAAAATGTATTACGAGATATATGCAGCAGATGTACATATGCATATATATGGTTATCATTTGAAAGAGCAAACACTTGTATGAGCGAACACTTTCCTGGTGTAAAAAAAGCAAACTCTGAAGTGAGTAAGGTTCATTCAAGTGGAGTATTTGCCAGCAACCTTTTTTGTGGTGCAGCAGGGTAAGGGTAGGGCAAGGGACTTTGCCCTTACCCCTCTGTTGTGCAGTCTTGGAATTAGTATATATAATTAGCAGAGTTGAGGGGGTGCAAGGGGGCTTGTCCCCAGCAAAAAAAAAATAAATTTTTTTGCATTTTCAGTCACTGTAGATTTGCTCTAAAGTACCCTTTGAACGTTTACTATTGTGAACTTTCGATATTTGATGAGACACACACACACACACATACACTATATATTTAGAAATCTAGACAAGTTTTAATTTGCTGGTGATCGACACTGGCTGGAGTTTCCACAGGAGGTTATGCAGGTGTATTAGGGATTTTCCTTTGCCCTATGATGGTATGATCAACTTCGGAGGGTGCAGGAGAGCTTGCCCATCTGCAATAATATTTAGTCTGTGTTTTTTTACTTGTGAATACTATTCACATTTAGAAGCTTTCACACGTTTGTGATTATAGTTGTGTGAGATGATCACAAATTACTAAAATTACCATACAGACTGCAAATGTGTATATGCTTATGCACTTTCTAGCTGAACTGGAACATTTTAAGTTTAAAAGTATCTAAGTAACTGTGCATCCAAGTTTTTGTTTTATTTCATTGCTCAAAGTAATTGTTTGTATAATAATGCATTTACTTATTTGCTATCTGATGAAGTGCTGGTGTAGTACACTGACTTCATTGACAACACAAGCAGTATAATTTCAGCAGATTAAAATACAATCATACAACTATAAAACGTCTGGTGTAAAATATAATATGTAATCATCGTTTGGTTTCTGTTTGGCTACTCATTTTTAAGATGCTGAATGTTTGTGACACTTACCATTCACTGTGCATGTAGAGGCAAAATTGTATTGTGTTCTATTGCCAGTGTACTTCTTTGTCAGTAGTTTGTGAACAGACCGATA
Organism: Protopterus annectens; assembly: GCF_019279795.1. Taxonomy (NCBI): domain Eukaryota; kingdom Metazoa; phylum Chordata; order Ceratodontiformes; family Protopteridae; genus Protopterus; species Protopterus annectens. The sequence continues at coordinate 403,666,091 of NC_056729.1, read as the reverse complement.
AGAGACATTCTACGTCAAGAGGCTTATTATCTGTAACAAAAACCTGAAGGCATTTTCCAGGTAAGCAGGGCAATGCATAACTATGCCTTTTAACCATCCTGCATCAAGAGGTTATAATAAAAATGGAATGAACGTTCAGATGTTTGATATATTCATCTGTGTAAGAGGAGTATGGATAATAATACAAATGGTAGTACATGCCTTTGTTCTGTTTTTATTTACTTATTTTATTTTCAGGACCTAGCCAAAAAACATGTACTGTAACAATGTAACAATGTTTTTGATGAACGATCATTTTTTTCCAGAAGGATTCTACAGATTGAGCTGTGCAGGTATGTCACTGATCAAGACATTCTGATGGTGTCAGGCTCCTGTCTAGCACAATGGCATCATCATTTCTGATCCTTTTCTGTAGTATTTAAATAATATTTCTCTCATGTTAGCAGAGCAGAAAAGAATGCTCAGCTGTAGTATTTCCATATTAGTAGAAGGAAAAGAGGGGGAGGGGACTTTGAAAAATAGAATGAAATTAAACTGCCACAGCATGGTATTGTCACACATTAACTGTCTCTGATATTTTTTTAATTGCTCGTTAATTAATAATCAGACAGTATGAATATACAACCATATTATCTCTGGGCATCCACTTATTTGTATAGTTTATGTTAATTAGGGATTATCATTAATTGTGAAGGTGAAGATATTTCAAGTCCCAGTTAGCTCACAATGTTCAGAAAATCATAGTATTTGCTAAATGTGGTATTTTATACTTAACTGTAGATAGGGATGAGACATTAAACTACCAGGTAAAACACATTGTAATCTGTATGGTACTTAAGGATGCTAAGGCAATGTTTTAGGGTACAGTTACATAATAAGGCTTTTGACTGGTATAAATTAATAATTTGGATAACCAAATGTAATTGAATCTCGTGAGAATATTTTGAGATGTTAATAGTCTATGAAGAGTATTCTACAGGGCATAAAATCTTTATAGTATCATGGACCCGTTGTGATTAAAATCTGTTGATTTGAAATAATAGTGCTAAGAAAAAGAAATTTGTAGTGCTGCAAATGAGATTTATACCTCACAATACATTCTTCATTTTGAAAATGAGAGTGTAGTAGGACAGTTGTAATGAATTAAATATATTATAAATCCATGAGAATAATTATAATATAGGTTTAGGAGTTTTGCAGATATGGCAGCTAGGAAGTCATTGTGGCTGCTTTCCAGCAACACATTCCAACTGACAAGTTTGCCAGGTTGGTAAGTTTGTTATATACACACATTGCACGCATACAAACCTGAAATCGTGCAGAGTATTTTCAGTCTACTCATTTTGTGAAATGTTGAGCTCATTTTCTTGTTACTGCCTTCTATCATCATATTATAACCATCCTTTTTCCTTCCTAACATCTAAGAGTTGATTGTTAACTGTGCTAGCACCTTTTTTTAAATATTGCCACTGTCTTTACAAGTACCATCCATTCTTACATTAACCTTTGAATGCCATGGCTTTATTCCATTGCAGTATTTCTTACTGATTCCTGCCCTTTTGTCTTCCTGTCATTGAGACACTGAGCAATACATTGAAGGCCTTTCTGAGTTCTTTTTACATGTTGCCACAAATTGACGCCTGTCCATCTCCCAGATGGCTGTTTCATAGACCTTAACTTCCATTGTTAATACATATGAATATGCACTTTCTTTCTTGGCAGAGTTAATTTACCTTCAATGGTATGATGCCATTTATTCTCATTGGGGTAATATATAATTATCAACTATGAGATGGGTGTGGTCTATCCATAGCCAAATGGGATATATTATTTTGAGCACAAAAAGGGAAATTGGTTAGGCTTAAAATGGCTTGCAATGCCAGCAAGCCTAGTACTTACATATGGACGTGTATACCTACAGATTCCATGTGCAGATATACCTTTTTGCACTTTAAGAATTATTCAGTCTAAATACTGACTGATTGTCAAGATAGTTTGTGACATGGCAGTACCTCCTTTTGACATCCCAACCTGCATATTGCAACTCTATGACTCCTTGTTCCATCCTTTGTTTTAAAGCTTCACTCATAAGTTACAAGGCCACAGCATGTCCTTCTTGGAGATTCTTTCATTTGCACTATATAAAGAAATACTTTAGCTGACCTCAGTTTATGAACAACACACCACCAGAAGCCAAACATGTCTTGCCAGTAACATTGGCTTCTGAGAACATGTCGTTCAGTTATGACACTTTCTTCAGTCATGTATTTACACAGCCTTTATTAAATGATCTATTTCCCCACAGTATAATGCTAACATGGGAGTTTACTTTCAGTTCCTTTAGGATGCTAAACAACAATTATTCATACTTATCCTCTTTTTATCTAAAACACAATGACTGTCATTGAAACAGTTCACCTGATATTTCATTGTTAGCATAAACATTGTCAGGATGCATGCTTTTCAAATTAGCAAAATGTAAAATCCACATAGTTAGTTACAACTACTTGCCCACCAACTCACTTATGTAGCTGTTTAAAGTAATCCAGTTTTCACACGGGCTCAAATCCTAAGATGCCCTAGCATACTGCCACAACTGTGGTTTGGCCTTCCACTGTCATGTATGTCTGATACAAAAAACAATGTGTTTAAATGTAATAAAAATATATGTAATGATGGGTGGGGGGAGGAGCTGGAGAGTTGGGGTCCAGGGATCTGATAGAAGCTGCTGAATCAGATCCCAGGCCCATCAGTTGAGGAAGAAAGAAAATGGATAACTCAGATGGAATGTTATGGTGAGTACATAACATATTGTTTGTCAGAGGTGGCGAGAGAGAGAGATCAATGAAGACTGGTAATAAGACTTATTGAGAGAATATTTTGTTTTAGTGTTCATAAATGAAAAAAAGGAGAGAATGACTTGTGACAGAGAAGGTAGACCAGAGTGGGAAGTAGAGAGAGAACTCTCTGCCATTGTGATATAGCAGAGGAACCAGATGTCCAGATTGGTCACCTTCTGTGGCCCTCAGGGCTGTGGCCAGATTTTCACTGTATCACTGCCCATTACAGGAGTGCCTGTGGATTGGAGGCAGCAAGAATAATTCTTTTGTACTACATGCGTGATGATGATGGTGGTGGTGGGGTGATAAACATCTAAGAAATGACATGCTTGATAACCTAACAGCAGGGGTAAGAAAAATTACGTTGCTTTCCTTTACTGCAGTCTTCAGGACAGCAACTAACACCAGTTCATAGCCAGAAGAGACCTTGAGTCACAATTGGCAATATCTTATAACTAGAGAACTAGAGAAATTGATGGGATTACTAGTAGATGTGAACCTTCCTGGACTTTAGTAAAGCTTTAACTCATCCTCGGACAGGCAGCTTCTAGAAAATCTTGTGTGGTTTCTAGCAGGACAAATAATAAGGAATTGGATTCCTGCAAGGCTGTGGGTAAGGACAGCAGAGGGTTATTGTGAGAGGAACAATGTTAGGAATAAATAAAATGACTACTTGAGCATCTGAGGTGATCATTCCTCACTCTATCACTCTTCATTGTGTTTACTTAATGCATATAGCTCAGGAAATAGAAGACATGATCAACATTTTCACTGACATCTCAAAGATGGGTGCCTCCAAATTTGTGGGGATTTTTTAATCTGATGAAGGATTTGGAAGAACTGATCTAGTGGGAAGAAAGGTGGCATTTGAGTTTCACTGTTGACAGATGCAAAAGTACTGCAGTTTGGCCACAATAAACCTAGTGTGAAGTTTCAGTTGGTGTAGTGGAACAGAGAGCAAGAAAATGACCTGAGACAGTCACACTTACATTGAACTGCCAAGAGTGAAATGAGATTACAGTGGCAATAGTTGACAAAATGCCTGCTTCTTGCCTCAGTAGGATAAATGCCAGTAGTAGAGAGGAGGTGATGCTTCTGTGTCAGGCCCTACTCATTAACTGCAAGTACTGATTCCAGTTTGCAGTTCCTGATGTCCTAGAATGAGAGACACTTAAGGCTGCAGGAGGAGTCCAGAAGAAGCTACCAGAAAGGAGTATGAGATAGAGAATGAAGTGTACAATCAGTAACTAGACAAGATGGAACTCTTCCCAGTGGTGAAGAGGAGAGCTATTGGGAGAATGGTATTGGTGCAGAAGACCATGTCAAGGAGATGTGAAAGTTTTCATCATAAACAGGAAGCTCAGATGTGAAAGACTGTGGTTCAGGCATCGTATTTTAGGGACTGACTGCAGTGTGGGTCTGTTAAAGTGCTGCTTCAAAGAGATGGCTGTAGTCTTATAGAATAGATTGCTAGAACAGAGTGGTAGAAAATCCAGAGAGTCATTCAGCAAGGGATGAGATAGGTGAAGAAGGGCTAACTATAAACTTCCCATGCACGTCAAACAGAGCACCTCGCTGACCCTCTTCAAGCGGAACCTTGATGAGTGGATGGGAAACTGCAAACCTGTCCCTGGGGTTCCACCTGTGTCCCTTATTGACAGGGGTGACAGGTGCTGACTGAGGTTTCTTTTTGGGGATAAACTCTTGGCTAGGCTTGTAAGGGCCCCAGGGCCATTAGCCTAGTAACTTCCTATGATCCTATGTAATAGAACTTCCATGTTGTTGTCCTTCTTTTTTTCTTTCTGTTACTGCATTCTCTTTCCTTAACATAAGTAAATAAATAAAGTTCACTGAGAAATTCACATTACCTTGAAAGCATGTTTTGTGGCTATGACACTGCTCTGAAGTTTTCTTTACATATGGTTCTGTCACACAGACATATGCTAGGCAAACCTCCCAACCATCCTGAATTACTCGGTTTTTATTGAGTTTTGGGGTACCAATAATGGGGTGTCATGATTCCCGAGCGGCACCCCTTAATTTCTGATTTTTTACATCTATTTTTTAAACTTTTTAATTTTCACCACTTTTGGAGCTGATGTCATCACATGTGCGATGACGTCAGCTCCATCAGCCTGTGAGAATTAAGCTCAAGGGACGTGCGCTCCAAGCACATCTGTTTGAATACTGTGAATTGCACTCCATGCACGTCTGTTTGAATACTGTGGTTTAAGCTCAAGAGACTGACGTTATGGATTTGGAACTGCAGAGTGAGCCATTTCAAGGAGTTGTTTGTGATTTAAGCTCAACGGACTGCCGTTATGGATTGGAACTGGGTTTCGGGCAGAATGCGGAGTTGCAGCACAGCTTGCTTTTGCTTCTCTGGAGCTGCTTTGCTTTAAGGTACCAGAGTGGTGTGTGTGTGTGTGTGTGTGTGTGTGTGTGTGTGTGTGTGTGTGTGTGTGTGTGTGTGTGTGTGTGTGTGTGTGTGTGTATTTGTTGGAGAGATCATGTTTTCTCTGTGCCCTACAGGTTGTGGGTTAGAGGGATCATGAAGTAAAGGCATGTTGAAGCTAACCTCAGCAGATTCTGTGGTACTACAACTGGGTAGTTCTTATAGCCCATATGCTACTGAAGAGTGGGTAGTTCTTATAGCCCATATGCTGCTGAAGATGCTGGGTACAGAAGACAGAACTTTCTTTTCTGCAAAATTATAACTTGGTGTTGCTTATATAGAAAACTGGCATCTTTGCTGGCACAGTTTGTCTTCTGCGGTGCTCGCCCTCCAGCACCAAGATCCACAAATTCAATGTATTATTTCAGCAGAAAAATACATGCTTTCTCAACACATGTACAGCACACCAGCACTGCTCCAGAGACTATGTAATCACAGTTACCTAGATAGATACCTTATGTATGTAGTTATGAGTACTTGTGTGTGTGAATGGAGGTGGTGGCTAGAAAGGCTCAAACCCTGTACATTGAGTACAAGGTAAAAAGAGCTTAAAGTCCCTAGCCACCACCACTTGTGAATTCATTCCTCATATTTTTGTTCTGTTCCTCATTAAATCTGTGGTTTTAAGGATTTTTTTTGGTGCAAATCACTGAATGATTGAATTCACTAAATAATGATAGGCATTTGAATTTCAGACTTCATTTTCTTCAGAAAATAAATGTTAACACAAAACCTTTTATTCTAGCAATTTTCTAAGTTTATAAGATCAGTTAAGTATTTGAAATTCGTCCCTATTTTGGGGCTGTATTCCCCCATTATTGGCTTTGTCTGGGTTTTTTGTGCTAAGAGATTGAGAGCTATGGTGAGAAGTGAGATCTGAATTCACTAAATGATAGCCATTTAAGTTTCAGTCTAACTGTCTTTCAAGAAGCTGATGATTTGGCATAGGGGTATGTTGTTCTGACTGTAGTGCACAGGGCTGTGGGTTCAAGACTTGGCAGTGAAATGCATAGTGGTAAGATGTTTTCTTCTAGCAACTTTTCCAAAATTATACAAGCAATGATTAAAGTGTGTCTCTGGTGTCTGGTTTTTGCCCTTTTTTTCCTCCCCCTCAAAAAAAAAAAAAAACTGAAATTGAAAATAAGTGCAAGAAGCTGTGCAAGATGCCTATGGCTTACACTACTGTCATTCTGCTTATATATTTATACTTTTATGATGGAAATGTTCTTAACTGGGCAGTTTTTGTCATTATTGGTTCATGCATTTTGTTTCATTGCATACTGGAAAAATGTTCAAACAATACATTTAAAATGCGAGTGTATGTGTGTGTGTGTGTGTGTGTGTGTAAGTAGACTTTTATGATGAAATGCTCTGAATTGGGTAGTTTTGTCATTATTGGTTCATGCATTTTGTTTCATTGCCTACTGGAAAAATGTTCAAACTATAAATTTAAAATGCGCCCTAACTTAAGTCTAAAACATGTGCTGTATTATAAAAGGAATATAATTTAATAAAGTTAGGAAGGTGTATCAAATAATACATGTATGTTTCTTGTTTTGTGTGCATGGGGCCTATGATTTGAAAACAGCCCAGAGGTAATTTTTATCCACCACTGGCCAGATGCATTTTCTTTGGATGTGGTGTGGGTTTCAATGCTGTTTCAATGAATATGAGTTTCAAGGGCAGAGAAGATGTCCTTCAAGGATGCATCTGCAGTCATAACATATGGGTTGTCCTGCCTCAGGCAGCCCTTCGGTCGGCCGGATTCCAAAGTCTGGGTCTGGCCTCGGCTGATGTCGCACTTTCCCCGGCGTCAGAGTGTCAGGGGTATAAAAGCATCAGCCGACGCCATTTTCCTCAGTCTTTCTTGCCACGTGGTGCCCGAAGCAGAAGCTGTTCGCAAGTGCCGGTCGGTCAGATTCAGTGAATTCAGCTACCGAAGACTTCGAAAAAAGCTAAGTACCCCGTTGGGGACTCTTTCTTGCCTCAGCCGATGTCAGACAAAGTAAATAATTGTTTAACTTGTGGGAAACAAATACCTCATAAGGATTTCCATTCCTACTGCCTTCCTTGCTTAGGCCCAGACCACGACGTATCGACCTGTTTAGCCTGTGCTTCCTTCAACCGACGAACTCTTAGACGTCGGTCGGAGTTTGCAGAGGAATTTTTTGGAGCCGCTTTTGCTTATAAAATGCCGTCGGAGACTCCGACTTCGCATATGGTCAAAAAACGCAAGGAAAAGGACCGACACTCGCGGCCCGCGGTTTCGGCTGAAACCACGGCTAGGCCTACCGCGAGTGTCTCGGTTTCGGCCGAAACCGAGTCCTCGGAGATTCCTTCTTCCGAAACCATACATCCGACCACCGAGGCCCGGGAGGCCCCGGCTGAGTCGGCTACAGAACTTCCTACCGAAACCAGTGTTCAGGAAATGTCCGACACCATACCTTTGGACATTTCTACTCCTGCACGTGGGGCAGCTAGGCCCCCTGCTTCCATGTCCATTAAGGCCTTTTCAAGGGCTAAAGCTGCCAAACTTTCTAAAGCTTTGCCTACCAAAACTACCTCCCAGAGGCCTTCCTCTAGTTCTCAGATCCTCAGCCTTGCTGAGGACCTTATTTTCTTAATTAGGGGTTCACAACCTCACCCAGACAGGGCCTCTCACCCTCCTCCAGACAAAAGGCCCAGGACTGACCCATCTGACCCACACTCTTCAGATGATTCCACGGATGGGTCTGAGTTGTCAGACCACCAGGAAGGGGCTTACTCGCCTTATGAGGATTCAGATGCTGTGGAATCTATCCCTTCGGCCTCCCCTCCTGAAGAGTTTTCCTTTGGTGAGACTCTACACTCCATGAGAGAGCATTTTCAATGGCAAGGTCAGGATTTCTCTGATTCTAGAAAAAGATTAAGGACCTTTTTGCATTTGCCTCAACATAGGCCCTTAGCTATACCTCCTGTTCTGAATGTAATTGATGATGTGTACAATGATGTCAGTACAGCCCCTGATACTCTTCCTCCGGCCCCTGCCAAACCTGACAGATACTACAGGGTCCCGGATTCTCATTTTCATCTGTATAAAGCACATTCTGCAGACCCAGAAACTATTTCTCAGGGCCCTAAAGGGGTTGCGGCCGCTACTGCCAAAAATCCTCTACCCTCTGAAAGAGAGTCTAGAGCTTTAGAGAGATGGGGAAAGAAGGTGTATACTTCTGCAACTCTTTCTGTCAGGGCATTAAACTGTCAATTTCATATGATACAGTACCAAGAGTATTTGTTAGATGAACTGAATAAGAAACTTTCTTCTCCTGAACCCCTAGCCCGTAAATCCCTTCAGGATTTGGTACACAATTCACAACAGGTTAGTAATCACTTCTTAAAATGTGGCTATGATGCACTGGAGGCTTCATTTAGATCAGCTATGACTGGAGCAGTTATTCGTAGGCATGCCTGGCTGAAGGAACAATCTTTGCCAGACCATGTCAAAGCTAAACTCCTGGATGCTCCAATGGAGAAACAAAATTTATTTGGCTCCTCTGCTCAGGAGATCTTAAAAAAGGTTGAAGAAAAGGCAAAATCTGTGGAAACAGTTAAAGATTTCCTGCAAGTACAACCACCAAGATTCAGCAGAAACTGACCTACTAAGAATTGGTCCTTTCCAGACTCGGACAGAGCCCAGAGAGGCAGGAACAGGCGCCCTAGAGGCATAAGTCAATCTAAGGGCTCCTACAGAGGCCATCAGTGGCAGCCTGCCAACCAGAGAAGTAGTGCAACAGCAACAACAACAACCACTACACCAGGACAGGCTCAATGACTTAACTCTGATTCCGCCTACCAGGGAACAACTGGAAGCACCCTTGGGCGGAAAGCTGGCTTTATTCTCAAAAAACTGGCATTGTATTACAAAGGATACATGGACTCTGCAGATAATAGACAAAGGATACAGGTTCCACTTCCACACTTTGCCAAAAAGAAGCGGAATGCCAAACCTTCCACCAAACCAGAGGGCAGTGGCTTTAACACAGATCAACAATTTACTTCAGATGAAAGCCATAGAGAAGGTACCGTGTTCAGAACAAGGCCAAGGATTTTACTCCAGACTATTCCTTGTACCAAGAAAAGAAAATCAATGGAGGCCTATTCTCGACCTGTCCGCACTGAACACTTATCTCATTGTGCCAAAATTCAAAATGCTGACCCTACAGCAAGTTCTTCCCATGTTGGGCAAGGAGTCTTGGCTGGTGACTCTAGATCTCTAGGAGGCATACCTGCAAGTCCCTATTTGACCAAGTTGCAGAAGACACCTCAGATTTCTTGCAGGATCAGAGCATTATCAATTCTCAGCATTGCCCTTTGGCTTATCTACTGCACCCAGAGTATTCACGGAATGCCTGGCATCAGTAATTGCACATTGCAGACTACAGGGAATTCAAATTTACCCATACCTGGACGACTGCCTAATACAAGCGGACAACAAGGGAAATTTGATAAATGACTTGGCCTATGCCATACACCTGCTACAGACCTTGGGATATACAGTCAACATCCAAAAGTCAAGACTAGTACCATCCCAAAGGATAACCTTTTTGGGTGCAGATCTGGACACAACCACCCAAATGGCCTTTCTCACAGAAGAAAAACAAAAACAACTTCCAGATTACTTCATGATGCTGGCAAGACAAACTCAGCTTACTGCAAGGAAAATCCTGCAGGCCCTGGGTTACATGACATCCTGCATAATTCTGATACCGCATGCCAGGCTGCATATGAGGAAATTACAATGGTACCTAAGGAGTGTATGGTCTCAACACAGTTACAGTTTAGAAATCATGATACCAATCATTCCATGCCTTCAAAAGGAATTCCTGTGGTGGTCTCAGGCCTGCCAGTCCAACAGAGGGTTGCCTTTCAACAAACCAAAGCCAAGGCAGACCATCACCACGGACGCCTCAGACCGAGGAAGGGGTGCACACATGGAGGGCATATGTATCCAAGGCCTATGGCCTCAAGGACAGCTAAGCATGCACATAAACCAAAAGGAAATGCTGGCAGTGAAGCATGCAATCGAGGCATTCAAACCCTTCCTCCAACCAGGACACCTGTTAATAAGGACAGACAACACCACGGTCATGTGGTACATAAACAAGCAGGGAGGCACACACTCTTACCCACTATACCGGATGGCTATGAATCTGTGGGAACTATGCCTGAATCTCAACATCCAACTACAGTCCCAATTCATGCCAGGGAAAGAAAATACACTGGCGGACAGCTTAAGCAGAACTACCATGGATGCACACGAATGGATGCTGCACCCGGATGTCTTCCAACTCATAGCAAAGACATGGGGAATGCCGGAGATAGATCTGTTCGCCTCCCCACTCAACCATCAACTGAAGACATTCTGCTCAAGGACATACCACCCACAAGCTTGGAGGGTGGACTCTCTCTCTTTCAGCTGGAAAGCCCTAACAGTATATGCCTTCCCACCTCTCCCATTGATGTACAAGGTTCTACTGAAGATCAGGGAGGAACAGCCAAGAGTGATACTAATAGCTCCAGACTGGCCAAGGCAACACTGGTATCCATTATTGAGAAGCATGTCTCAGGCAAAATCATGGCCTCTCCCCCTATGGCCTCTTCTTCTGACGCAGAACAATTTCAAGACCCTGCATTCCAACTTGAAAACATTGCAGCTAACTGCCTGGAAAATTCCTTAAATCCAAATCCACCTGTTTTATCTCAGAGGGTGAAGGACATTATCTTGAGGCTCGCAGGCCTTCCACAAGGAAGACATACTCAGCTAAATGGAAGAGATTTCTCATTTGGAGCACATCAAAAGGCTCAGATGTCACAGTGGCAAACATAACACATATCCTAGAATACTTAGCAGAATTGTTCTACAATGGCCTGTCCTATTCTTCCATTAAGATTCATGCTTCAGCAATTTCAGCAGAATACAATGTGGATCCACCTATCTTCTCGCACCCTCTCCTCAGACAATTTCTGAGAGGGATCAAAAATATTAAACCTCCAAGAAGACCCCCTTTACCTGCTTGGGATCTCAACTTTGTGCTGGAGAAACTGACACTTCCTCCTTTTGAACCAGCAGCATCAGCAGATATACAGTTTTTGTCTTGGAAGACTGCATTCCTTCTGGCAATCACTTCAGCAAGAAGAGTATCTGAGTTACAAGCATTAATGACAGTGCAGCCATTTCTTATTTTCCACCAGGACAGAGTTTCACTAAGAACCAATCCTACTTTTATGCCAAAGGTGGTATCTAGGGTATCCTTGAACCAAGCTATTCACCTACCTACATTTTTCCCTAATCCACAGAATAGAGGGGAAAAACTTTTGCACACCCTGGATATACACAGACAACTACGCTACTACTTGGACAGAACAAAAACTAGCAGAAAAACTGACCAACTTTTTGTAGCATATGCTACTGGGGTGCAAGGAAAAGCAATTTCCAAACAGAGAATTTCAAAATGGATAGGAAATTGCATTCGATTTTGCTACTCCTTTCATGGAAAGACAGTTCCTGAAAACATCAGGCCTCATTCCACAAGGGCCATGGCCACCACTACAGCCTTCCTACAAGGAGTGGCTACCAAGGACATTTTAGAAGCTGCTACTTGGAGTTCCATGCATACATTTGCCAAGCATTACAATCTACCTTTATACTCCAGATCCAGAGCAGGTTTTGCTACTGCAGTCCTGCAGGGGATCTTAACTACACCATCCTTTTCTTAGTACCTCCTCCCCCAGATTGGCTATCGTATTCTACCCATATGTTATGACTGCAGATGCATCCTTGAAGGACATAGTACAGTTTTGTACCTACCATAAATGTAGATGTCCGATAGGTATGCATCTGCAGTCAGGATTACCCTCCCTCCTACCCCTCTGTGGTATTCCTAGGGTACTTACCCCTCTTTTAGCTAGCTGGGGGAATCTATTATGGTGCATTTGTTTGTTTATACATGTATATAATTTTGCAAATGTTTGGAACTTTTCAGCATTTATCCATATTTAGCATTCCTAGAGGGCACCTGGCATCTGGGGTAAGAAAAACTGAGGAAAATGGCATCGGCTGATGCTTTTATACCCCAGACGCTCTGACGTCGGGGAAAGTGCGACATCAGCCGAGGCCAGACCCAGACATTGGAATCCGGCCGACCGAAGGGCTGCCTGAGGCAGGACAACCCATATGTTATGACTGCAGATGCATACCTATCGGACATCTACATTTATGGTAGGTACAAAACTGTACTTTTTAATGCCAAGTCTATTTTCATTGTGAGACAGTATTGCTTTGTTTAGCAGATACCTATTCGTGTTTGTGCATTGTGCTATAAAATGTAAAAATAAAATCCAAATAATCAGTGTAGAAGTAAAGCAGTATGCACACATTAGTGTTTATGGTAAATGGAGTGACATAGCCATGTAATGGGACATTGGAATGGCTGCAGGGAGAATAGTGCCATATTTTGGTTGTCTGTTCATTGGTTTGCATTTGAAAGTGTTTATCCCACAATTCCATTGGAGTGGGTGGGGTTATGTAATTGTGTATGCAAACTGTACGTTAATCAGCGTACAGATTTGTACCTATTTCTCATGGGCCTTGTCCAGATTTTTGATGATTCCAGGTTGAGAGGTATGATGCTAAATCAACGTCTCATAACATCATGCTTGTGCTAGAGCTAGAGATGCATGTGGTTAGTTATTTTTGAACTTCAGTAAGAATGACACTTTGAAGCCTTTAGATACATTACCAGTTAATTGTACAAAAGAAAAAACTCTGTGGCCAGCTTGATGTGGATCTTGACCCCTAATGGGCAACTGCCCATGACAGATAACAGGACATCTGTGTGTCTTACAATAGAGTCTACTATGACTTAAATATTGAATTGTGTGGTGATGTGATGGTATGTGTCATGATGAGTGTTGTTTTTTCTAGAGTGCTTATTCGATTCCTGAGGATGCTTATTATAAGTGCAGCATCTAGCAGACTTCTGAGGTTTGAGAATTTTACATTTAAGAGCCACAGCATATGTGGCTCTATGTTTCTGGTCCATACTTTGTCTTTTGGGTGTAGTGTGTGTGTGTTTCTGACAACCTGTTTGATATTTTTACTGTTATTAAAAAGAGCCTTGCCTTCAGTAATGTTGAGTAACTACATCTCTCACACATACTATATCAGTTTGTTTTAAGATTATGTGCTTGTCAGTATACACAAGACTATTGCTAAGTTGTCTCATGATGCCCAAGTCCACCAAGTTGCTGCAGTGGCAGTAGGGAGGTGCATATCTGTGGTTGCAGATCCTTATTACATGATTTACAAGGGAATGGTGCAAGATAGATTTACAGCTGGCTAGCTATGATGCTGTATAAGTACAGGATACAATAACACTATCTAAGAGTCTGTATATAATGCCATGTATCTATTGTGTGTACCCCCATGCTGAGACTGAAATGGGTCCAATGGGATCAGTGCTCTACTCCTGTTAACAAATTAAAAAGAACAGAAACAAAAAAATAAAAGTTCTTTTTTGTAAATCACCTCACCTGCTTGTCAGTGTGACTCTGGAAAGTGCATGTCATTATCTGACAAAAGTACGTTAGCAGTACATTTCTCTTGCATTTTGCATTCCTCAGATTAAAGATTACATCACTGTTGCTTGTTCATAACTAAACATATTAGAAAGAACTCCATGGATACTCTCATAAAATGTGTCATTGAAAATAGCCACAGCCAGTAGCCTTTAGACAGCCACATACTTTGCTGTACTGACTTACATTGCTTCTAACACTTCGGCCATCACTTGCCTCTGTCACTGCATGCTCTTTTTTTTCCTTCATAAGACTGGTAGTATTCTATATTTTTCCCAAATCTCCAGCATTCATACAGTGCATAGTCCAACTTCAGGAAGCAAGAAATCCTGCCGTTCTTGTATCTGGTGTAATATACTGCTGAACATCACTTCCTAACAAAAACTTTTGAACTAATTTTTCCTATCCCAAGCTGCTGTAGGTCCTAGTAAAGACTGTGATCTTGAAGGGCAAGAAAACAGTACTTTCAGTGCATTATAATTCATAAAAAACAATAATTAAAAGTACCTAAATAGCATAAGGAGAGGAAGGTGCCGTGCTAGAACAGAACCGCAAGGTAATCCGAAAGGGACTATTGTAGAAAATGCATGAGAACAAGTGGATGGTGTCATAAGATAGAGGGTAGATAGTTTAGACAAATGTCAGGAGGTATTTTGTTCACTGAGGTAGTAGATTACAAGTAAAGCATGTTTTTTTTTTTTCTTTGGAGACGCCTGTCAAAAAGAAGTTATCCTAAATATCAATTGATAGAAATAAGACAAGCCTTATAAGGAACTGGAAAAATAAACTTATCATTAAATAAATGCTTGTGTGCCAAGCATAATCTATATGCTGCTGAAATGTATATTTCCTATGTGAAAAAGTTCAGAATAATACAGACGAGAAGAACTCAGAATTATAGAGAAGCTTGGACAAATAGCACACTAGTTAGGTTTTACAGAAATGCTGCTTAGTGATATGTAATGAAATGTACAACATTATCTCAACCTCTGTCTGAAAAACTAGAGCAGTACATAAGAGTTTACCTAAGGAAATGCAACCTAGCAGTAGAACGTCGGTCTCTACTTGTCAAGAACCAAGACTCTGACCCTACATAATGCATTTAAATGCTGTTAAGTGCAAGCTTTAAAAAAGAGCAGAAGTGAAGATAGTGGGAATCACATAGCACCTGATGTCCAAAAAAAAAAAAGTGAAGTACTGATCAAGCTAAATACAAGGCAGAGTTGTTGACAACTGAGACCAAAATAGAGAGTAAAGGTCATGGCTACAGCTAATTCAATGTCTCTCTAAATATTTGTTCTTTCTTAACTCACTAATCCTTAATATTGCCATATTTAATGTTTTCATCAATATCTGTTCTCCCTTATTAAGTATGTTAAATGTAAGTGCTAATATGATATCTGGAAATAATTAATTTAAAACTGGACATGAAAAACATTTCAAAAGAGTAAGCATAGTGTTCGACTTAAAATAAGAATACACCTCACATGAGATAGTAATAAATAGTTATTTCAACAGAGCATCATAAATGCTGACATAAAAGAATGCACATATTAGTGTTAATAAATGCCAGTAGTCAATGAATACTTATAATGTATTCATGATATAGATATGTGTCATTGCCAATAAATGCATATTTAATATTGCATTTATATGTGTACTGCTGCTTGATAAGTGAGTCCATCCATTAGACTGTTCTCCACTTTTAAGGACCCATTCAGAAAATAGTCTAAATGTTTAAATTCTTAATAAGCTTCTTGTCTGTTCAAGGTAATTTATTCACAACATTTCAGGTAACAGGTGTACCAGTGACATTCTTTATATTTTGGCCCCAAGGTTTCAGATGAGTATGTAATGAGCCCCAAATCATATATTTTGCCACAGATAACTTACTATCATAAATAAAGACCTCTTTCACAAAAGTTCTTTTCTTATAATGACAGGAAAGACCTCTTTCACAAAAGTTCTTTTCTTATAATGACAGGATCAGACAAAGATAATGCAATACCTCAAAAGAATTTTGCTTAGAATAACAATGATGAAAATCAGGCTCTAAATTACTAGGAGTTACCAGACACATTGGCATTTTGTTTATTTATTTTTTAACCTTATAATTGTATTGGTGTTTTCTGGTATCAGTAGTACACTATATCCTATAACTCATCTGGCCCTGGGTTGAAGAGGATGAATTATTTGCTACACCCCATGAGATTATGTTTGATTAACAGCATGGGTGCTTGAGAGCATGGGTTAGGTAACGAATGCCAGCTGACCTGCCTTGGTGGGGGTCATGACCTACCATACTGGTGACAGTTATCACAGAGTAAGTTATTACCTATGGAAAATGCTGCTAAGTGGTGTATGTGCCATTGAGTCAGGGATGATGTAGGTGGCAGCATGCACTTCATTCCCAGGCAGCCATTTTGAGTCAACCAGCTGCTAGTAGGGGTTAGAAGGGATTTTAACTCTGAGGTCACTGTACATCAGAGTAGGAGAGATGTTCTTAGAAACAACATTCTCAGAACTGGTATACATTAAACCCCAAGCATATTTCAAATTTTGCTATTCGAAATGTTGCAGTTGCAGTCATCATGCATTTGACAGCCACTTATCTGGGACTAGGGCCTAAGGTTCAACACTGGAGTACAATATATACCATCTGAATCCTTTTGCTTGTAGCACAATCTTATAACGAGTGTATTGTCACAAAACATTGAAAGCTCTGAAACATAAAAGAGTTTAATTTGTAAACATAAGATCCCTGATGTATTTTGTTCTCACCATTAAATAATTATAATTTAACAGCTTCTTGCAACTTTCTCAGCTGCAAAGATATAATTATCATTGACAAATGTTAGCTGCTTTGGGCACTATTCCTTTCTTTCATGATCTGTTCTTCATTTTTTACAACTGGAATTCAGTAAATTATACTGTAGTATTAAAAGGTAATTGTTTGAAAAATCAATATAGGAAACATTGATTCAAGGGCTGATACAATACAGGTGTATTTTTGTGTGTTTTCCCCTTGTGTCTGAAAACCATCAAGCTATGATCTGCTTGTCTGCTTGTTCCTTCCACAAATCCATCACAGCCACCTTCAACTCCACATCACCCTATTGGGAGCCCATTTTACAGAGGATGTTAAACTTACAGTGACCTATTCTTGGCTATCTAGGTGTCAGGGGTGGCAATAATCTAGAGATGACTACTGTGTAGGCAATTGCAAAGGATTGTTTGGTCTCAGTTCTGGTTTGACAACTATGTCTCTAGTGGACACAGGTAAACTGTAAATGTTTCATCTCCCAGGCCCATGCTTACACTTATCAAGGGTATTACAACTTGTCAGAGATTTGGGATGCATAGCTAGGCCTAAAACGGCCTTTATGGTTGTTAGCCTAGTAAACACCTATGAACCTATATGCATCTGTCATTTGGTTAGCCAGGTACTACCCTCAGCCCAATGGCCTGAGAGTCTGGATTTAGATGGCGCAGTGGTGCAGAAGTAGTATTGTCGCCTAACAGCAAGAGGTTCTCCAGTTCTATTCTTGGCTGGGGTGCCTTCTGTGCAGAGTCTGCATGTCCTCCCTGTGTTGTTCGTGTGGGTTTCTTCTGGGTGCTCCGCTTTCCTTCCACGTTACAAAGACACACATTTGGAGCATTTCTCGCCGGGCCTCTGCTGAAACATGGCTCTTTCCAAGTCAGATTTCCCGGTTAACAAATGTGAAATAAATAAAATAAAAATAAATCATCCAGGATCAGGACTTTCCAAATTTAAAGATGGACCTTATCTGTACCCATGTCAGGGAACTGTTTGGTAGTACCTTTGCAATCCAAGCCAAACCTGGTGAGGGAAGTGATTTTCTAAAGGCCTTAACTGTCACCTCTGGTTTGTATTATATCTATTAACTATGCCATGAGGATGAACTACAGCTCATAACTAGAGCCAAATACAGAACGTTTTCCTGTATTCCTTTATGCCATATACCTACGCATCATACTGCGTGTTTCATTAATTAAACAAAGTTCATAAATGCATAGATACATAAATATATAATACACAAACACACACACACACACACACACACACACACACACACACACACACACATCCAGCACATAACATAATATCAGTGTTTCAACTAAATTAAGTGTTCAGTTTAGAGACAGACAAATTAGTTTCTAATTGTCTTCTGCTCAGTGCAACTGTTTTATTTATCTGAATCTTTTATTATTTCAATAGCATTTCTACACCTCACCAGTAAAGCACTGGTAGTTGTATGACAATATTTGTTCTGAATACTTTCTTGAGTTATTTTTTTCCTATTTTTTCTAATGTTTTACTTTACTCACTTCCTGTCCCTGTCCACAGGGCTACAATTCCTGTTTGTGGAGTTTATGACTTTACCTTTATCAACAGGTTATTTTTTCATCTTTTTGAATGCTTTTTAGTATTCCTGATCAGTTAATATACTTAAACGTGACTATCCAGTGCTTTTATTATTGCAATATATGTTTAATTTGTGTGCTATGTTCCTGATTTATTTCTTCTTTAACACAGATTTCATAATATATTTGAGTCAGGGAGTGTGTTTCTGTTGTCCAGTGCTGTTTTTTAATTTCCTTTTTTGGTTTGTTTTTGGGACACTTCTTTTATTTATTTATTTTTTATTTATTTATCATTTGTTGACTGGGAAAGTCCGACTAGGTTCCACAGAGCCTGTTTTCAGCGGAGGCCCGGGGAGAAACTCCTTCTTTGTTTGGAAATGTATCTTTTTTAAATTATTTTTTGAGATTGTGGTCATTCATTCTATATGAATTATCTGTAGATCAGTCAGTGGCATTCTATCAAAATTTTTCTTTCTAGGAATGATTTTTTTAGAAGATGACATACAGAAATACTAGCCCTGTTATTGTTTTTATTTTGGTAGCCATTTGAAATATTGGAGCCTCCTTCAGTGAATCCCAAAAGACAGAGAATGAATGCCCAAAAAAATGGACTTGTGTATTCCAAGTCCAAGATGAATATTTCTCTTTTCTCCAAGTCTGGTGATTTCTGAGCTGGTATGTATAAGTTCGGGGATGTGCAGGGCTTGCTCCCACATCAGCCTCTTCAAAAAACAAGTTTAAAAGAGTGGAGTGATATTCGCTCTTCTTCTGCATTTTCAGTCTTTTTTTTTCTCGGTATATCAGCACTCAGCGTTACAAGTTCTGACATTTCAATAAGGAGCCTTTATTTTTCCAGTGAGCTTTGAGTTCTAGTTTGGCCAAAGTGCAGCACAGTATAAGAGAAAAAGACTTCAAGTGGTGAAAATGTTGCCTTTCCTTTGATTTCAGTGATAAGGGTGATCTGAAAGTACCATTTGCTCAAATCTGGGGTTGTTAAAAACCTTGTTTTTTCAACACAAAATTTTATGGAGCCATCACCAACACAAATAGAATATACCTTTCATTTTAGGATTCAATAATAAATCCAGGTTTAAGGATCTTCTTTTCTTCTTCACTTATTGCTTTTCTTGGGTACTCTGGTAACCTATATGGCTTTAGGTTTGCATTCTTCCTTGGCAATTTCAGCATGATGTTAAATTAAAGTTGTCTTTGCAGGTAGCTCAATAAAAAAACTCTTATTTTTTAGCAAGAAGTTTTCACTTCTTGTTTCTTGACCTTAGACAAAGTTTCATCAGTTCATAGGTTCTTAATAGGCTGTTGATTTGTGAGGATCTTAAGAAAACCAGTCTTGCATTCTCATGTTGATTATTAATCCTTATATTTTGCAATATGACTCTACAAAGATGGGCCACACAAATATATTTTGGAAACTTGCATGTTTCCTCTATCCATGAAGGCCATTAATGCTAAAGCAGTAGTGATTTTTGTGGTTATCCATCCATTTATCCAGCAATATTTGAATAGTGTAAGAGAAGTACTCTGCTTTATGTGGAGGGAAAGCTGGTTCCATGGAAGTGGTATTCTGTGTGATACGTAGCTATCTTTCCTACATGCTGTACTAATCTTGCAAAATAGATTAATGTCCCTGGAATGGGTGTTTCTGATAGTACTGGACTTCCAAAGGGGTAATAGGTCTGACAGAACAGGGTTTTTATGAATTAGGCCGCCCCACCTTTTTTTTTTTTTTTTTAGTGAGAAAGTGTTGTGGTCATGCCATGTGTGACAAGTGTTTGGACAGGTACATACTGAAAAGGACAATATACTCAATGATTAACCTAGTAATGCCAGATGCAGAAGAACAATTATGTCCCTGGACCTGGACATTAAACACATCAATATAAGCTGTGCAGTGAAAAGCAACTTTCTTATAATAGTGGAAATGTGGTGATCAAAAGCCAGTTCTTTGTTAATATAGGTACCCAGATCTCTAACTACAGGGTCAGTTTTGTTGGTGGGGGGGGGGGGCTGTCAATGTGATAGTTACAAAGGAAGTTATGTTTTCTGAAGGACAGCATTAAACAATTCTTGGTGTTTAATTTATGTTCATGGTTTTGAAACAAACCATTTGTTTAGGACAGAACTTCCTGTAGGATCGCAGTGTACTCTGGAGAGTTTATGATGGCAACAAGTTAGCAGTCATCTGATGACTTGGTCAGTCACAATCCCTTAACATTAGCTTTGACCTCTCAGAAATAAATGCCAAAGAAAAGTGGTCCATGGACTGGACCCTGGAGCAATGCACTTGTTATACGTCTTTTGAAGGAAGTAGATTTGCCCACTCTTTCTTCCTGTGTTTTATTTGTGAGCCAATTTACTTTCCAGAGAGTTATATAGGAGTTAACATTTAGTTGGGAGAGTTTCTGTATGATTCCTGTGTGTGCAATGATATTGAATGTGTTTACAAGATATAGATAGGTGCTGTCCACTGATTTAACCTCAGCCATTGCCTTTGTTACTTTTTTGAAGAAGTCAGCCAGGTTAAGTAGGCTTGAGAGATCCAACCTGGGTTGGGTTGAGAGTCTATAGGTTACTTATATCCTTATTTATTAGTTCTATAAAGATCTTTTCCATAGACTTACAAATGAGGCTGGTCAGGCTAGAGGGTCTGTAATTACCTTTCTCTGTTGTATCCCAATTTCTGTGTAGGGAAGTGACTGTCACTGTCCTTCATTCATTCATTGCAAAGCTTGTTTTGAAGATAATGTTGAATAGTCTGGCAGTTCATGTTTCAGGCTAGTCATTAGGTAGCCTGGTATGTTATCCCATTCCATAGAAGCAGTGCTCTTGGCCTTAGTTAGTGTCCTGAAAACTAGTTCTTGGGATATTTGAGGAGGGGTTATATGAGGGTATTTGATCTGAGAATATTGAAGGGGAGAGGGTGGTAAAGTTAGAGTAGAAAAGATTACAATGAACTTCAGAGGAGGAGCATAGCCATTCATTTTAGAAAAAC
The DNA here is from genome assembly GCF_019279795.1 of Protopterus annectens. Taxonomy (NCBI): domain Eukaryota; kingdom Metazoa; phylum Chordata; order Ceratodontiformes; family Protopteridae; genus Protopterus; species Protopterus annectens. The sequence continues at coordinate 403,644,784 of NC_056729.1, read as the reverse complement.
AAGAACTATACTGGCAGTTACATCTGAATGCTAGTACTTGGCTAGGCTTGAATGAATACAATTCCATTATGTGTCTATTGATACTGAAATCATTGTCTAGATAAATTTGTATTTGTATATATAAATGTTTTTTTTTTTTTTTTTTTTTTTTTTTTTTTTTTTACAAATTTTAAAGATTTGCTTACTAATAATGTAAGTAAACACTTGGTATTGATTATATATTTTTTATTATACACGCAGTTTTTAGGTGTTAACCATGGAGGTTTTATGTCTATTGTGTATATTAATTTAAATTAATTATATTTTTGGTAGGGTTTTTAAATATCATGTGACTGTGTAAAATGTATTTAAACTTTTTTTATCTAAGTTTTACTATCGGAAGAAGTTTTATATGCATATAAGACAAAAGTGCTCATTAAATCTTTATAAGCAGCAAAGTCTGGTGAATTTGGTTTTCATTTTCCTTGTATTTTCTTTTTATGTGGTTTGTCTAGCTAGTGTCCTTTTGGAATTTGTTTGAGCAACAAGGAACCATGTCCCCCAGGATGCAAGCTGCATCTCTACCATTATTTGAATTTGAACCTGTGGATATACATCAATTAGTGTTGAATTTGGCATTTTCAATCCAGCAGTTAATGCAGAGATCGGATCCAATTTCCCCACATCTGAACACAATCCAGTACAAGGACCAGTCAGCGTGTCCATAACCAGAACTCCACAAGAAATAACCTTGCCAGTAATACTAATTTTAACCATCAAGGAAACTCTACTAGTATTGCTGGAGAAGGACTGTAGCCTTCTATTAATGACATTCCAGTATTGAGTGAGTGGTTGCAATGTAACTTTGACTTTAAGGCATGATCTGCACAAAGTCTGTATTCATTTAATAAAAAATTGGAGGAATTTGATAAATTAAAACTCATGTAAATTCAGTTGGAAACCGTGTATTTCATAGAATGTATTTGTACTAGTAGAGTCCCTAAAAGTTTACATATTTGACAATATCCTACCAGTCTTGAGAAGGATTCACCTGTCTATAGAGACCTAATGGTACTTTTTAATAGACATGGGGTCAAGTACATGGAACCTTTAATAAAGTATAATTCTAAAATGATTAATCAGTTAACAAGTTCGCTTAATGTGTTCCGCAATCCAGTTATGCATGATTTGCAATATGAACAGTTTAAGTACATGCATATTCATATTTTTAGAAACATTAACAAATTAAGAGCCCAAGACACACAAAAAAATATAAAGAAATTGGAAAGAGACAAGTCCGACTACTAAAATCCCAAAGCATATCCAAGCCCACCTGTTTCCCAGGTCTGGGGCAAAAAGAACTTTCATCGATATCAGAAAGGTTATTATCAGAACCAACATAACAATCAAAATGTTACTCATTTTCACATAGAAGAAAGTACACAGGGAAATACAGTACACTTGGGTGGTAACAACCCTTTAGACTTTTTCCCCCAGTAAGAAGATCGAAGCAAATAAAGGAGAAGAACTGAAAAAAATCAATGGTAAGACTTCAGGCCACCACCACCCTCTCAAAGGAACCAGTGGCAGAACTGTAGAGGAGCCAACACCCCCTATCACAAACAATTAAGTTGGGAGTACCAAGGAAAGAAGAGTTAGAACCAGATTCTATTTTTATGAATAACTTTCATGAAAATAGATCAGGTCCTTTTTTATGAATGACTCTCACAAAAATAAACTAGCTTGTAAAATAATCAAAAACCAAGAAGAAGACTTTAAAGTTTCTGATTTCACTGATTTTAATATTGTTCCTGAACTAGTCAACCTTTTTTTTCCAAATGTATGTCTTTTATTTTATCAAAAAAGCTAATATAGCAAATGTGCTAATTGATTTAAAGTATTACATTAGAAAATTTAATTTTTTCCTTAATGTTCAGTGAAGGTGCATATGCAGAAACTAATCTCAGAGTGTCTAGTGTTTTTAACCCCCCTTCATACATTACTACAACTTTATGAAAAAGTTTGTGAAATAGATTTGCGTAACATGGTTAATAGTGCAAGTATGAAATACAATTATAATATTTCTCATATGGAAAGAATTCTCATTGGAAAAATGAAACGGAAGGGTTGTAGAATTATGAAACCAGATGGGGGGGGGGGTGAGTTGGTGATAATGGCAAACTCTGGTTATATTAAAAGGATGCCTGACATCTTGAACAAAAACACTTATGAGGCTATGTCTGAGAATGAGGTTAACAAGGTGTACCATCATTTCAATTACAATTAAATGATATGTTTATAGATAGTAGCATTAATATGATGTAGTGTACCTCTTAATACCAACTATTTTTGGAGTCCCCAAAATTCACAAAAATATTAACAATCCCCCATTTTGCCCTATTGTGGATGCTAGTGGTTCGATCAATAGCTCCTGTGTGAAGTATTTCAATGAGAAATTAAAAGCCTAATAGCACAATAAAAATGTGTGTAGGGATTCCTGGGATTTTTTTAAGTAAAGCCAACAATCTGCAATATAATGAGATTGACTTTTCATCACAGTGGATGTCAAGGACCAATATACGGTTATACCACATGATCTAGGACTAGAATGGTTTTGTGAATTTTTGTTTAATAAGGGGATAGAACAAGAACAAAATAAACTAGTATGAAGAACTTGTTGGTATTGTACTTACTTACTGCTTCATATTTGAAGGGAGATACTTTTTACAAAAAAAGGGGGTAGCTGTGGGCTCCTCTTGTGGCTCATTATTTGCCAATATAGTAATGATACAATAAGAGTACAAGTATATATACACTAGTGAATTAATGAATTCATGTAGGCTGTACGTCAGACACCTGGATGGCATCCTGATAGTATGAAAAGACACAAAAGTTCAGATTCCAATATTTTTAGATTATATCAAAAATAGTACTACATTCCTGAAATTTAAACATGAAATTGGGGAGGAAAGTATCACCTATATGGATGTCAGATTGGAGAAGGATAGGATATGAGGTAACTATTCAGCATGTATATACCAAAATCTTGCATACTCCAACATGTTTTTACCCTTCTCTAATGCACACCCAGTATCTCAAAAAAGAGCCATGGTAAAGGACCAGTTTGTCAGGGGCACACAGATGGTTACACAAAACAAGCAATTTACTGAGGAGTGTTATAATTTAAGGGATATGTTTTAAAAAAGGGGGATATTCTACGACCTTTGTGAATAATCTTATGTACAAGGTAATAAATAAAAGGGACAGCAACTACTTTATACCAATTTTATGTAATGGAGAAAAAGATAGAATAATTTAGTACAATTAATTAACAGCAAACAAGTGGGAGGATATTCTAGCAATGTAGCCTACAGGAACTCCTTTATTACTAAATTTAATTTAGATAGCAACACCATAAAATCGATAATAGAAAAAAACTGAGTCAAACAGGAGGAGGACAATGAGTTAAGTGATAGATTGGGATTGAAACCTATGATGCCATTCAGGAAGGGTACCAGCTCGAATGATATTTTTGAAAGGACAACATTGACAATAGGTGAGTATAAAAAGGAAATGAAAATGTCCAAATGTGGATGATGTAACTACTGTAAACATATAAGTATTAGAGAATTTTTTGAAATAAAATTGCAGAAATCCACCTTAACAGGGAAATTTAATTGTGATACAAAAGGCATTGTAAATGTTGCATTTTGCCAGGCATGCCTAGGGTTTTACATAGCTAAAACTGAGAGAAAATTGAAAGATTGCATTTATGAACACTTATACGACATCAAAAAAGAAAAATAACACTGGTGCTTTATTTAAACATATTCAAAACAATCCTGGGTATGTCTTTAAATTTATGGTAGTGGAAAAGATTACAATGAACATCACAGGAGGATAAAGGCAATTAATTTTAAAACACTGAGTTTTATGATCTGAAAAAGTATTATACACATATAAGACAAAAGTGCTCATTAAATCTATAAGCAGCAAAGTCTGGTGAATTTGGTTTTCCTTGTATTTTCTCCTTACGAAGGTAAAGTGGAATTTATCCGCTATTAGAGTGGCTGTGTGCAGTGGGTCTGAATATGTGATATCATTTGCTATTATCTTTGTGCATTGCTAGGCATTGTTCTGAGACTTCTAGCATAGTTGTTGAAGACTTTGTGATTATCTTTTACCTGGGTGGTAATTTCTATCTCATATCTGGCTTTGAATGATTTGATCAAGATTCAGAGTTCATTGTCGAAGTTAGTAAGAGTGTTTTTGGCTTCTTGAGAGTTAGATTTATTTTTGAGTGCAATGAGTTTTTTTTCTTTTATTATAAAACCTTTTTTTATAAGGGTTGCAGCACAAGGGTTTATTTTGAATTTTACATTGTATTTATTTCAAAGAGGGAGAGGCATCTTTGCAACTACTTGCATGTGCCTAGAAACTGGCAGTAAAGAATTCTACATAAATAGTAGGATCATCAAGGTGAAAAGGGCTTTTGAATTTAGTCAGGTTAACAATCTGTTTTAATAGATTAGCATTTGCATAGCCTCTACATACTAAGGGATTTGAGAATGCTTCTGGCTTCAGTCTTATGGTGAATATAACTGACTTGCAGTCTGATTTTATCAGGGGAGAGGCTACAGTAGGTAAGGAGCATAGCTGTTCCACATTGGTGAGAATCAAGTACAGGATTTAATCTCACCTGGTTGAAGTATGAACTAAATAATCTAAGGAGTTTGTATTTATGAAGTCCAGAAATCTCTTGGCATACATTTGATGATGTATAAGTCTCCCAGTTGGTGGTAGTATAATTTAAGTCTCTGAGGAAAATGGTGCTTGTTTTAATATATAGGCATTCTGTATTGATTAGGTAAGTGGTATGAATTGAGGGGGGATATAGGGGGTCCGGTTATTAGCTGCGATGTGAGGAAGCGTTTTGTTTATAGTTAGCTGGATGTAGAGGAGTTCCAACTATTTATCTTGTCAAACAAGTCTGGAAGTGAGATTTTTTTAGGAATATAGAAACACCACCACCTTTAGTGCCTGTCTCTATTGCAGTGGGCCTACACAAGGGATAAGTATTGATGTCCACCATTGATGTAGTCCTTTTACTAGTATTGAGTGAGGTCTTCATGACAATGTGTATATTTAGGGTAAATAGTGATTGCAAGGTGTGGAGTTTTTTGTTAAGGGTTCTAGCATTGAGCAGAAACACCTTAGTGTTGTCCTGATTCTGTTTAGTTATAGTGGAAGTTTTAGAAAACTAAACTTGCCTAAAAAGGCACAATGACAGCAGACAAGGTTTTAGTGAACATATGGAAGCCTTGGGAGGAGAGGTACATGTCATCCCTGGCAAAGCAGTTTGGAATCTCTGTCTTCTTTAATGACACCAGAATCTAAGCCAGTTGTTGAAGTCAATTATCTTTTGATCATATTGCGACATCCTTCTTGATAATGGTGGAATACTGCTTAATGCTAAGCTCACAGCTGCTCAGATACATATTCTGAGGGTTCCATCATGTTTTTCATCATATAGCCTAAGGAGGTACATCTCATGTCATTTGCACCAACATATACAATGACTGTGTCATATGTGTACTTGTGTTGCAGAGACTAGAATGCTTGTGTGTTGTGGCAAATCCTGGCACCTGATAGGAAATTGACTGTGACCCTTTATTTGTACAACCTGTGGAGATGTACATCCATGTATCTCATTATGGAGTCACCTATGACATACATATTGGTATATGTAGTGGTTTTCCTTATGGGCTTTTAGACTTGAGTCTCTCTAACTCAAATATTTCATGGCTGGTGCTCCCTGTGAAATGTGTTTGTGAGGTTGCTAGGGCACTTGTTTCTTGATTTACATGTTGAAGGCCTCTTTGATTTAGTTAGGTTACTTCTAAGACCCTCAGCATATGCAGGTCTGTTTGTTTGGTCTGAAGTGTTTGAGATTGCTTTAATGTGGTGCTGTGTGGTGCTGACAGCTTTGTTATTTGTAGTGTCCTCATAAGAGAGCTTTGCCTCCATTGACATTATATAACTGCATCTCTCACACCATGTGGCAGACTGTATACATTGTAGATAAATGTCATTAAATGTGAGACAATTGCAACATTGTCTCAGGATGTTCATTTCAATCAAGCTGGCTACAGATAGAAAGTGCAGATCTGTGGTTTCAGTTGCTCGCTGTTCTGTGCTGCAGGGAGAGTAGTGCCTAGGAGATTAGAAGTTGTTTAACTGGGATGATAGCAGTCTAATATGAACAGTACAAGTCTACACATGAAGAGCAATGTTTTGTACAGTGCATGGTTAAAACTGCTGAGTGGTTAACAGCACCTTACAAATGTAGTCTGTGCATATGTATGTGTGTGTGTGTGTGTGTGTGTGTGTGTGTGTGTGTGTGAAAATGTCCCCAACTTAATACACCTAGTGGCTAGAGGTACTCATGCTCAAACCCTGTACCTTGGGTACAAGGTAAAAAGAGCCTAAAGTCCCTAGCTACCACCACTTGTGAATTTTTGCCTCATATTTTTGTTCTGTTCCTCATTAAATCTGTGGTTTTCAGGATTTTTGTGGCAATGGCAAATCACTGCAGGACTGACTTCACTAAATAATGACAGGCATTTGAATTTCAGACTTCATATTCTTCAGAAAATAAATGGTAACACAAAACCTTTTATTCAAGCAATTTTCTAAGTTCATAACATCAGTATTTGAAATTTGTCCCTTTTTCGGGGATGTGTACCCCCCATTATTGGCTTTTTCCAGTTGTTTGTGCTAAGACGTTGAGAGCTATGGTGAGAAGTGATATCTGAATTCTGTATTCCCCCATTATTGGGTTTGTCCAGTTTTTTTGTGCTAAGAGGTTGAGAGTTATGGTGAGAAGTGAGAACTGAATTCACTAAATGATGGCCATTTAGGTTTTAGTCTTCCTGTTTTTCTAGAAACTGCTGGTTTGGCATAGTGGTATGTTGCTCTGACTGTAATGGACAGGGTCCTGGGTTCAAGCCTTGGCAGTGAAATGCATGGTAGTAACATGACATTTTATTCTAGCAACTTTTCAAAATTATATAAGCAATGTTTAAAATGTATCCCTGGTTTTAGGCCTTTTGACCCCCTCCAAAAAAAAACTGAAATTGAAAATAAGTACATATATATATATATGTATGTATATATATATATATATATATATATATATATATATATATATATATATATAGTGTATTTGGAAGTAGACTTTTATAATGGAAATATTCTGAATTGGGTAGTTTTGTCATTATTGGTTCATGCATTTTGTTTCATTGCCTACTGGAAAAATTTTCAAACAAATTTTAAAATGAGGTCTAACTTAAGTCTAACAAGTGTGCTGTATTATTCAGGGAATATGATTTAATAAAGTCAGGAAGGTGTATCAAAGAATGCATGTATGTTTCTTGTTTTGTGTGCGAGCCAGGGGCCTATGATTTGGAAACAGCCCAAATGTAATCTTTATCCACCACTGGCCAGATGCATTTTCTTTGGATGCGGTGTTGGTTTCAATGCTGTTTCAATGAATGTGAGTTTCAAGGGCAAAGACGTTTTAATGCCAAGTCTATTTTCATTGTGAAACAGTGTTGCTTTGTTTAGCAGATATCTATTAGTGTTTGTGCATTGTGCTATAAAATGTAAAAATAAAATCAAAATAATTATTGTAGAAATAAAGAGTATGCACACATTAGTGTTTATGGTAAATGGGGTGAAATAGCCAGGTAATGGGACATTGGAATGACTGCAGGGGGAATCTGGTACCATATTTTGGTTGTCTGTTCTTCAGTTTGCATTTGAAAGTTGGTATCCCACAATCCTATTGGAGTGGGCAGGGTTACTTAACTATGTATGCAAATTTTACATTAATCAACGTACAGATTTGTATCTGTTTTTCATGGGCATTGTCCAGATTTTTGATGTTTCCAGGTTGAGAGGTATGCTTGGTTCATTTTCTCCATTCACCTCAAAGGGTCCTTGCCATCTTAATAGGATTTCATTCTCAGTAAAGGAGATTAACACTAACACATTTTCCACTAGTTTAAAATTCAATAAATATGGCATTCTTGTTGTATACCCCTGTTGCATTTCATTTCTACTGACTTTTGCTTATGTTGCTTAGCAAGTGGCATAATGCTTTTTAGTCTGTTTTGCAAATTTGTGAAGTGTGCTATTGCATTTCAAAAGGGCTTTTTTGTCTTTCTCCCATGTGTCATTTGTTATATCCTGGAAAACTGAGGCACATCTCCCACAGATTAAATAAAATGGGATAAAACCTCTCATACACTAAAAAGAGATAAGGAAGTAAAATTATCCTAGTTCTTAGTATCCTACTCTACGGTCTTCTTTAGCAAGGCCTTTAGAATTGTATTAACATGCTCCATTACACCATGGGTTTGAGTGCGGTATACTAAAGTTATTAATAGTTTTGCTTTAAAACACTGTCAAGGCTACCCTGGATAGAAGTGGCAGCTCTAGTCGTTCAATATTTCTTTGGGCGTCTGTATGCGAAAAATAAGTAGTGCTAGCCCTTTGTCTATTAGCTTAGCATTGGCTGATTGTAGTGGTATTGCTTCAGGAAGCCTGGTAGGATAGTTATTTGTCATCAGAATGTATTGCTATCTCGTTATTAAGTTTTAACAATGAGTGTTTACAAGATCCATGGCTATCTGCTCAAACTGGACCTCTGTAGCAAGCACAGGCATTAGTAGACATCTAAATCCAAGATATGGCATAGTCTTTGAAATGCTATACAGAAATTATTGTTATCTTTAATTACACAAGGAAAATAAAACACAGCTAAAGTTCTAGATTTAGTTTTGTCCATCCCTGTATGTCCTCTCAAAATATGACTATGCAAGTTTCATCACAAGTGTTTTAAAATGTTTTGGAATTAACAGTTTGGTATATTATTTATTCCTGCCATTCAACAACTCAGAATATGGCTATGGGGTAGGACCACCATGCTCACCTGTCTGTTCAGCTATTCTCTTTAACCTTGTTTAACATATCATTCTCCCATATGTTTTCTTCTAATTTTTGCAGCTTATCTACAACTCTGCCAAGCCAGAAACACTGAAAGAGGTATTATTAAAGTCAAAGCATGAGAATTAACATCTGAAGATATGCTTCCTGAATGTAGCTTTTTAGATCAGAATCCTAGATTTCACATTAGAGCACACCCAGAAAATCTAGTTGCTGGACCTACAAATGAGGTGTTTAGATTCAATAAACACATTAATATCACAAATAATCAGTTCAGTCCAGCTATGACTAATAGAAGTTTGTCTATGGGTGCCTGTCACACCATAGACAGTTGTATGATAAAAAAGTTATAGTGAGCAATTTGACAGTTTATTCAGAAATTATTTCTGAAGTAGGGGATAAATTGTTGCTTACCTATAAACATGTTTTTGGTATTGTTTTGTTAAGTGCATGTGCAACACATTCATCAGGGTTGGTTCTCAGGAAAACCTATAAGCCAGGCAAAGACCCAGTCTCACACCCTGCAAGAGACTGAACACAGAGACAGAACTTTTAGGCAAACAGTGTAGGACAGGGTATTCATGCACTAAATTGTCCTGGTGAGAAATCTTTGTAGGAGCTCCAACTGTTTGAAAAGATCTGGTTAGGTACACGCAAAAGGGGGCATTGTATTCAATGATAGATGTGACAAGGGCCAGGTAGAGTGGTACTATAACTTCCATGGACCTGGATGTCATACCCTTTCTTATAAGTTGGGTGACAGAATGATTTTCTTGCTATCTTATCTAAGTAGTGGTCAAAAGCCAGATTGCTGTCTACATATGTTCCCAGATCCCTGACTGCTGGGTTGCCTCTTAGGGATGTTTTATTGAAGGAGTAATTAACGTTGGTTGACAGTTTCCCAAATGGCATTGTAGTGCATTTTAGAGCAGTGAGTTTTAGGCCACAGCGTTGGCACCAGTCATTTATTTATTTATTTTGCATTTGTTAACCGGGTTGGTCCAGCTGGGTAAGAATTTACCCTTTTTCAGCGGACACCCGAGGGGAAAAGCCCCAAACAGACTTACAAGTAGAGACAAGTTTACATTAATACAGAGCAAAACAATGTCATGAATACAATGGATAAGAAAAAAAAATAATATACTCATGGAATATAGAAAATATACAAAAATATAATAATAAGATTGCAAAAGGAAAAACAGCGATGATAAATCCAAGAGGTATGCAGTAAGGGAATTAAGGGTATAGGTAATCATTTGAAAATAATCTGGCATTATTAGATTAGTGACTAGAAGGAGAAATTGTGTATGTGCAGGGGGCCTCAGATCTGAGGAAGAAACTAGTGCAGGAATAAAAAAAAAGAGAAATGTGTATGTACAAGGGACCTCAGATCAGAGGAAGAGATGGTACAGAAGAAGAAAGTAGTAGAGGAGGGATGTAGTGATCTAGAGGGAAGGTGTAGTAGGGAGAGCATATAAAGTAAGTTATAGAAATAGGAAAGGTCTTATAGATCAGACGTAGTGGTAAAGTGGGTATAGGGAGGGTTAAGTAGGGTGTTTGCAGGTACATGTAGGGTTGTTATGGAGATATAGTATCAGGTCATGTTTGAAGTTAAAAAGGGAGCTATGGCTTCTGATTTGGAGTGGAAGATTGTTCCAAAAAAGGGAAATGGAGTGTTTATAATTTACCTATGTTCTTATTGGGTCTATAGACTTGTAGTAAGTGTTTATCGGACCTGCACAGGGAACGGGGAGGGGTGTACCAGGAGATCAGGTTGGACAGAGATGGACATCTATCATTTATCTGTGTTAAATCCTCTTGTAAGATGTTGGTGCCTTGGGAGGAATATATAATAGCTGCTAATTTACAGTTATCTGTGAATTTGGTGAACAGCCGACCTTGAACGTTAGCTTTGACTTCTGAGAAGTAAATGCCAAACTGGAGCAGACCTAGCATAGAGCCTTGGGATACTCTGCGGGTGGCAGGTATCTTGTTGGCAGTGGTCTCACTGATCCTGATGTCTTGGGTCCTGTCTCTGAGCCAGCCAGAAATCCAACAAATAATGTATGGAATTATGCCTAGCAAAGGGGGCTTGTAAACAATGTCTGAGTAAGGCATTGTATTGAATGCCTTGACCAGGTCAGGATATACAATATGCTCTATTTTATCCTCAACCATTGCCTAGGTGACCCTGTCAAAGAAGTCTGTCAGGTTAAGTGGGCATGACCTTCCCCTAACAAAGCCAAACTGGGATGAGTCCAGTGTCTGTAGATTGCCAATGTCCATGTCTATCTTTTACATAGTAATTTATTCCATGGTTTTGCATATTAGACTCATCAGACTGATGGGCCTTTAGTTCCCTTTCTCAGTTGATGGTCCGCCCTTGTGGAGGAGAATGACTGTTATGTAATGGACCATATTAAAAAATATGCTAGAGGGGATAAAAGGGAGTTAGTTATGGAATACAAGGAAAACAGCAGTTATATTTAAGTGCATTTGTCTTCCATAGACTAAATGAATACATAATAAAACTGCATTAAAAAATGAGGTGTTATAAACACATGGATTGACCCAAAGTTTTATTTTTATACAAATTTTACTATGTGCAGTGTGCAGATGTTAACAAGATGTATCATATCAGCTTAAAAATATTGGTTAAATGAATGCAATATCATATTTATTGCCCAGTCTGAAGAAGTATGTAATTAAATGATGGTGCTAAGCATCTCATTATTCATTGAGGATTTATTTTTTAGGGGGACGTAGCAAGGATGATTTAGCTGTATTCTGTGCTCATCTAAATAATTCCACTGATTAAAAACAATAAAATACGAATATACTGAAAATTAAGTTATTTTGTACAAGTTCTTAGGTAATAAGTACTAGGCTAGCTGCCCTTGTGGCCCATTTATTTGGGATAAACCACCCTGCTTGATGGCTTAGTAATTTGGGAGTTCAATGATTGCTCCTAACTTGCAGTCATCTGCAAACATAGTCAGCCAGAGCCCTTTAGTATTGGCTTTTACTTCAAAAAAGTAGATGCCAAACAGGAGAGGTCCCATCACAGAACCCTGGAGGACTATACTAGTGACTGGTCTCTTTGTGGAGATAACTTCCCTTATTTTGATTTTCTGCATCTTATCTGTGAGCCAGTTTGCAATCCAGAGGGTGACACAGGGGTTAATTCCCAGTCTGTTTAGCTTTTCTACTATGACTGAGCAGGGAATTGTGTCAAAAGCTTTGGCCAGGTTAAGGTGTGCAGTGTACATCAGTGTGTATGAGGCATATCTGTATGTCTTACAATGGAGTCACCTATAACAAGAATCTTTAGATGGGTCGATACCTGCCTTACAGGCTCAACATCTGTGACTTTTGGACTCTTTGTACCGTGTGAGGAGGTAGAATGTGCTTTGTGCCTGTATTGTGTATTGGAAGTTTTTGAGGTTTAGGCAAGTTAATCTTTAGAACTTTAGCATATGATGGATTTTGTGTATTGTGATAGCCTAAGAGGAGTGTGAAGTGTTATGCACTGCTGACAATTTTGGTGTTTGAGCTTAGTGTGTATGTGTGTGTGTGTGTGTGTGTGTGTGTGTGTGTGTGTGTGTGTGTGTGTGTGTGTTTTAGTCTTAAAATCTGCATATTTTTAAGCAAGCTGCAGTTTTATTTATTTATTTGACATTTGTTTACCAGGAAGGTCTGACTGGGCTAATAGCCCATTTTCAGTGGAGGCCCAGGAAGAAAAGCTCCAAAATACAATAAACAAGCACACAATTTTTTACATATTAGTTACACATTAGTTACAAAGTAAACATTCATGACTATAGAATTACAGAATACAATTACACAAAGATGCATAAGATAGATATTGGTGTACGGGCAATTAATTCTTAATTAGATTTTCAAAGTATGCACCCATCTTATTGTGATATGAACATTATTTAGGGAAATCAGAAGAGTAAGACTTTTGTGTTGTCTGCATGACTTTTCCAGCTGCAAAAAAAAAAAACTTATTTTTCTTTTATCTTTTCATCTGTAAATTGAGTTCTGTGTTACATACCACACTGGTGGAAAATCTGGGTACCATTTGGTCATTACCAAATCCTCATATCTTTTTATTCCCATTTTGCAGCTTGCAAGGGCACCTATATTATGTAGAAATTTCTTCAACCAGCAGGAGAGAGGGACTTCTTGGATGTGAAAGGGAAATATCATCCTTTTGAATACTGATGGATATATACACACTGTATATACTCTCCAAGCTGTGACGTTTTATGCAACATTATGTAGTTATGCATTATATTTGTCCCTTTGAAGTTTAATCTCAGAGTGTTTCAACATTTTATGTGCGTATGATTATATTCATCCAAGCTGCTCCAGAAATTGTTCATTTGTGAGTGGTGCACTAGTCCTGGTGAACAAGTATAAATTAAATAAATAAATATTGACAGATTGGTTGTCCTTATTAAAATGTTGTTAACCAGTGAATCCTTATTTGGAACTAAATAAGCTAAGCCTGTAATTAGAAATGTACAGACACCTGCAAATTCCCAGAAAAGGGCAGCAAAATAAGTAATATGATTTAGATGTGGGAAAAGGTGATGGGTTCGCTAAAAATGTTTAACTAGTAATGCTATATGTAACATTGATATATATGTAACAAAAGGTTAGCAATAAAAATGGGAACAAAGTGCTTTCCAAAAATATGATTTTAAAGCAGTAAGGTGATAAAGGAACTGTACTAATGAAATGAGATAAAATAACTGTCAGAACAGTAGAACAACTTATTGATTCTGTAGAGCTAATAAGCTATCTAAATGTATGCTATCGATGGATGGGAAGGAAATGAAGGAATGAAGGGACTACCAGAGTATGAATATTGTTCGATTTACAAGCATAAAACAAACTATGGCAATAGAAATGCAGAAGCAGTCTGTGTTCATGGAGCATTGTATCCCAGCAGAGTGAGGCTGTGGTGAGAACAATACTAGTAATAGTCAGGCAACAGCCATTCAGGTGACTCCCCTCTTTTCTTCATTATTGACAAGCTAATTGTTTCTTTTCTGTAAGTACACCTTATAACTTCAGAATATCTGCCTAAATACTTTATACATAAATTATCAGGCTCTGCTTATTAGTTTCTTCTCAAGTGTTTGGACTGCCCTGTATAGCCACAGACACCTTGAACTGACAACTGTAAAAGCACCGTTGAAATTTCACCAGAACCTGGTTGCACATATGACAACTAGTTTGCAGTGATAAGCTCTGTCCCATGAGATGCAAACTGGATACTCCTGACATTACTTTATATTCTCACTCCAACTGTCTAATCAATAAAAAAGGGTCTGTTGCCATGAATATGAACTTTCTCACTATCTCTGTTACCAGCTTGGTAGATGTAGGCATCCTGAGACAATGTAGAAATTGCCTCATGTTTACAGGCAACCAATTAATTCTCAAACAAACTGATATGGTATGTGAGAGATTTATTTACACAATGTTACAGAAGGCAAAGCTCTCATATAAAAGCACTCCTAATGTCAATAAGATCGTCAGTAGTACACATGCTGCACCCATCACGCACAATTCAAAGCAGACACATAGACCCATGTATGCTAAGGCAATTAAATATAACCTTCCTAAACCCCAAAGACCTCCTAGATGAAGTACACATAACAAACAATCTCAGCATCCCTGAATGCACTCTTTCAAAACAGCACCCACATCAACACATATAGCTACATCTTGTGGAGCCTCTACTTCTTAGCCTGTAAGACAAACCACCACAGAATCCAACATTCTAGTCATTGGAGACTCCATTATGAGACACACTGATGTCCTTTTCACTAGGCTGAGTAAGGAGAAAGTCATTGTTCCACTGTATTCAGAATTCATCAGACCTGTTATTGAGTACAATGCCCCATTTGGTATGTATCTAACCAGGCATATCCAACAAGTGGAATGTCCATAGAGGTTCCTCACTAAAAGAATACAGGGCATAACTAACATGTCCTATGCTGACCACCTCAAGGCTCTATCCCTGTATTCTGACTCTTACAGACCACTGAGAAGAGATGTATACCTGACATACAAGGCATTGTCAGACCCCAGTCTGATGGATCTTCTGCATATCCACAAAACAACAGCACCAGAATTACCTGTTCCAAAGACTTGAACCTTGCCTGTGATATAAACAGGCCCTGATGGAGAGATAGGTATGTATCCCAGAGACTACCCCTTGTCTGGAACAGGCTCACCACCCATGTGAAGCAGACCTCCTCCCTAACCCAATTCAAGTGTAACTTGGACAATTGGATGGGGCACAACAAATTAATCCCTGGTTTGGCACCTATATCTCTAATGGACACAAGCAACCCATAATGGTTCATCTCCCAGGCCCCTGCTTGTAAATATTTCACCTCTCAAGCCCCTGCTTACACTTATCAAGGGTACCAGAACTTGTCAGAGATTTGGGATGCATGGATAGGCTTAAAAAGCCCTTGTGGTCAGTAGCCTAGTACACACTTATGAACCAATAATGAAAGTTATCCAATAACACATAGAAATTTGTGTTGAAATTCAAGCACTGTTGGGTAAAATGCTGTATTCCTGTAGCTTTAGTACCTGAAGGGATATGTGATATTATAATTGGTCAAGACATCACTAAGTTCAAGGCACTTTGGAAATTAAATATTGGAGGGAGCATAGTTAAATACTCATAATAAGAAGAGGGCAGCAGCTGCAGCCTATGATATAACTAAAAACACACAGTTCTGATCCTAGTAAGTTAATTTTAACTGCCTGTTTTGCATGTTGAATATTCTGTTACTTACTTTAACATAGTATATGGTGTATACACAGCAACCCATCTTAAACAGAATTTTTTTACAGAATTTTCACAGTAAAAAACATAACTTTCTACAAGAAAATTTGCATTTTTATAGTCATTTAGCACTCATTAGACAACTGGTTTAAAAATATATTATGAGGGACTACAATAAGGCAAATCTAGGCCCAGACTTTGATAAACATATCATTGAATCATTATGTTACAATAACCCTCCTCTCACAGGATAGAAACTAGGTTGCTTCCAATATTCTTTCCAGCTAGACAGGATAGGTTAAGAGACCTGGAAAAACACTCCAGATTTGTACTCTTTGTATCTAGCATATGGGTGACTATAACTATGAAAAGCTGTAGGGTCAAAAAACATCTGCCTAGTTTGCTGTTAACACATTTGTTTACATAGTCATTGTGGAGGTGCATTGATGCACATTCAATGTCAGCTATGTCTCATTCGTTAGCAAGTTAGCTTGACTGAGCCCTGTTTAATTCTCTTCTCAGATATAAGACTATGTGCCCTTCACCATCTGCAGCTATAAACTCTATTTCAAATGCATCTTATGGAAAATAAGCATATTATTGAAGTCAGGGGCAATTAATACTGGCTCTGAACACAAAATATTCTTCACCTTATTAAAAGTCTCATCTGCTAATATGGCCACCTTACTTGCATAGGGGCCATAACCTTTGTAAGGTATGCCAGAAAAAGACTATAGTAGCAGAATTAAGTACAGACTTTCTGTTAATACCCAGCTAGAGTTAGGAATGCCTTCACTAGATATTTGGTACAGGGTATCAATCAGTTCTAGACAACTATTTTGTGTGTTTGGGGTCTAGCTTCTTCTGTCCCAGTCAAATATCCTAAATATCTGTCTTCTGACATACACAGTCTACTTTTGGCAGCATTAGTAGTAAATTCTGCATGTGTTAAAGATTCCATAAAACATTGCATTTTGTCTAAACACCACTCCCATTCCCCTGAAACAGATTACTACATCATTAAGGTATGCAACTGAGTACCTAACATGAGGTTTCAGAACTTTATCCATGAACCTCTGAAAAGTGACAAGAACTCCATGCAGACTAACTGTACAATAGCATCATTATTTATTATCTAACTGGGAATGTCCAACTTGGAACAAAAGCAATTTTCACAGAGGCCTGGGGAGAAATGCTCCAGACACATCTTTGTAACATGGGAAGAAACCCACAGGAACACAGGGAGAACATGCAGAAGGCACACCAGCCGAGAATTGAACCAGAGAACCTATTGCTGTGAGGCGACGCTACCACTGTGCCATCCATGTTTAGTCATCATGAAAAAGAGCACTCAGACTGGAGAATGCTGTCTTTTCTTTGGCTTTGAGGAAAAGAGGAATATGCTAGTACTCCTTGCTCAAATCTAGGGCAATCTAAAACCTTGCTTTGTCTGTTCTGTATATCATCTCATCTACTCTGGGAATTCAGTGAGTATCAAGCTTAAATATATCATTCAGGTTCCAACAGTTATTAAAAAATTCTCATGGAGCCATCTAGCTTAGGGAGCAAAGACTGTGGCATTCACATTGGGACACCAATAATTTCCAGTTAAGCATCTTTCTGAGTTAATCTGTTGCATTTCTTCAGGGATCCTGGTTCTCTATATGGTTTTAGTTCTACTTTCCCCCCTGAAACAGTTTCACTAAAATGCTAAATTAAATATGTTCAGCCAGATGGCACAGAAAAATAATGTTTATTTTAGTAAGGATTGTTTCAATTCTTGCTTCTAGACCTGAGATGACATTTCATCAATTTGAACACCAGGGACAAAATTCCCTGGTATGATACTATTGGTATATTAGCCCTCAGCCTAAATACAGACGCTTTAGCTTCCCTCCATAGTTTTAGTACATTTATGTGATACATATGCTGTTCACACACCTCCCAAGTGTACCGAATTACTTGGTTTTTACCGGATTTGGGGTCCAAATAATGGGGTGCCACTATTCCCGAGTTGCACCCCTTAATTTCTGATTTCCCAGCACTTTTATTTGAAATTTTATTTTATTTCCTAGATTTTGAGCTGATGTCATCACGTGCGTAATGACGTCAGCTCCGTGAAACAGAAACAGCCTGTCGGAATTGAGCTGAAGGGCTCAACGTGCAACGTACGTGCATTTACAGCTGCAGTTAAATCCTTAGCGGGAATATGCTATTGCCTACAGCTGCTGTTATGCGAGAAGGAAGGTGGAAGAATGGATGAAGCAGAGCTTCCATTTCATATACTGTAGCAGAGTTATGCGAGGGCCGAGGCTTGATATGCTGCTGCAGGAGGAGTCGAAGAGCTGCCATTTTTACTGTGGATGAAGCAGAGGTAGGAAGGGTATGTGTGTGTGTGTGTGTGTGTGTGTGTGTGTGTGTGTGTGTGTGTGTTTATGCTGCTGCAGGAAGAGCTACCATTTTTTTTTTCGCGTTGATGAAGCACAGCTTGGATATGCATTGCTGATACAGGAAGAGTTTCCACCTGCCGTTTATTTTCTGTGGACGAAGCAGAGGTAAGTTTTGTGTGTGTGTGTGTGTGTGTGTGTGTGTGTGTGTGTGTGTGTGTGTGTCAGTCACTTGACATTTGTACATTCTCAAAGCTTCACACATCAGAAAATATCACGAGAAAAGAAATCACTGTTTTGCTTATAAATATGCCATTGCCTAGCAGCAAAATTCTATTTTTTGCAAGCTTGCTTTCTAGCTAGATGGATCTGTATTACAAATTCAGAATTAAATAAATGTATACTTACTGTCTTATTCAAATGCAGATTTTTTTTTCCAGAAAGGGTGTGCATGCTTTGATATTGTGATCTGAATGTTACCCGAGTCCTCACAGAGGATGTATTTGTGAATATTCCTGTTCGTTCAGAATGGTAACTTTGCAAAGCATACTGCAGTTCATAATTCCAGCCCTGCACAATACTGATAATTCCATTATAGCAGCAGTCACATTCTGTGATTTATGAGGTGGTTTAGTGTACTGAATTTCAGGACATCATATCTACCAAGTTATATGGTAGATTTCATTACAGTGCAGAAAAACAAGTGAAGCTAACCTAAATAAGAATAGAGACTTTACTGACCATGTGTCTGTGCCAGTGACTGCACCATATGGCTTTTCTCAACTGTTTTAGTTAGAACTAATGCTGTTACCTCCTGCTCCAACAGTTTGGCTTTCCACAGACCATTAACCGAAAAGACAAAACAGAAGGAAAATCTGAATAATTATTAAATGATTGGTAAATGTATGCCTATGCAAAGGCACATGACCCTAGAATTTAATATTACATGGTCAGGCTATAAATGAATAATACCATTTAAAGTTGCAACTGGTAAGAGTGATGATTGACTTGGGTTAGTATCCTGTCTGACTGATGAGTTGCCTAATGCCTATTGGTTTGGCAGAATATTTATTTATTTGTTAACAAATAAAGTAAACTGGTCCATGTTTGACACTGTTAATTAAATGCAACATATATACATGGACAATGTAGGCTACCTGATCAACTATCATGCTGTTGGGACTTGAGAGGAAACTGAATTACCTAGAGTAACCTATGTAGACACAAGAAGATGTGCACAGTTCCACACAGGCAGTGATTGGAAGTCATGATTGAGCTCTGGTCTATAGAGCTGTTAAGTAGGGGTTTAATCACTTAACTATCCTGCTACCTCACATGCTGCTGCTAATAGAGATCTCACCCTCATGTGACCCTGAACAGGATAAAGGTATTAGAATAATGCATAAATTAAATAATGATCTGTTAGTCCACTGTAATCCCTTCCCAGGATCTGGGGCTTATTAAAGGCTCTTGAAAAGAAACCTAAATAACTTTAAAACTCAAAAACAGACTAAATAAAAAATTAAAGGGACTATATCAATTCAAATGACACAAGGTCAACATTAAGTATTTAGTAGTCAAGCATTTATTTGTCCAGATTTTTCAAGCCACATTTATACAGATGCTTGATTTCCCTATGCAGGAGGTTGAAAAGTAGGGGTCCATGGCTTTTCTGAATTATAGCTGTATCTCAGATAGGAGTGGGTACCTAATGTAATACATCCTTAGACTATTATACTAGATGTGGCAAATGTGCTTGGTAATTCCAGATTTTACTACAAGTTAAGAAATTTACTGAGTAAAATAATTCTGTGCGGCCATAAAGGCAACATAATAGCTCTTAGGACCCCCGTTGCTTCAAAGATGTTTGAATATTCCCATCTGGAGATTGCACGTCTATGTGACAGAATTAGCATTTGGAATATGGTAATGTCAGGAGAGATGAGATTCATAATTAAAAATTGCTAGTGAGAATGCAGTTAAAAGAGAAGCTGGACCTTGCAAGACCACACAAGTTGCTGATAATACCCACATTCCCAAAGACCACAAATAAAGTGGTAAGGACTAGATAACATTTATGAAAAAATATAGCCTGTACTAACTGACTGGTCCCTTGGGTGATTTTAAGGATTAGCAGATAAAACCAAAATGAAGATTTATTGTGTAGGCAACTCTGTTAAACTTGACTGAAATTTTAGTAATGTAATTCCAGAATAATGGTGTTTAGGAAACTCTAAGGTAGGTGATGTCCCCTCCAAGCTCTTATAGCTCTTACAAAAGTCTACAAAGTAAAGTAAGAATGGTGGTAGGTCATTTTTGTGGATAGAAGAAGAATTTGCACCATCTGAATGCATCACACAGATAACTGAACACGGAATGAATGTATTTATGACTTTCAAGAGGTATAGACAACTCCTAACAGCAATATGTCTGAATAAGAACATGCTAATGAATTGTTTAATTGAATTTAAATTTTAAATTTTTTAAATGTAGTTAAAACTAAGAAACTGAGCCTTTGAGAGATTAGAGTTCGGGAAAGTTTTAGATATGAATGGTTGGCATGAATCATTTATGTGAGTTTTCATTTTGTGATGTTCACCTTAGCACCTCTCTTTTTGTTGAAAATACCTAACATGATAGGTTAGTGGTTATCAAACCCCAGATTGTGCTGAATGGATTTAGATAGTAATTGGAGGCATACCTCTCAACTGTCCAGATTTTTGCAGAATGCCCAGATTTTACTCTCATATTTTTGGTCTGTTCCTCATACAAATTTGTGTTTTCTGACAAAGCTGTGGGATGATCTGAGGACTGAAGTCACTAAATAATGACATGCATTTGGTTTTAGACTTCAAATCCTTCAGAAAATGTATGTTAAAACAAAACCTGCCACTCAAGCAACTTTAAAATATGTCTGTATTTTTGGGCCTTTTGTCCCCCCCCCCCCCCCATTTTGTCAGGCTTTGTCCGGATTTCTTGCACTAAGAAGTTGAGAGGTATGATTGGAGGATTTAATGCAAGTAATGATGATGTAAGTAGACTTTTATGATGGAAATGTTCTGAAATGGGCAGTTTTGTCATTATTGGTTCATGCATTTTGTTTCATTGCCTACAGGAAAAATGTTCAAACAATAAATTTAAAATGCACTCTAAAGTCCAACAAGTGTGCTATATTATACAAGAAATATAATTTAATAAAGTCAGGAAGGTGTATCAAAGAACACATGTATGTTTGTTTCTTATTTTGTGTGCAAGGGGCCTATGATTTGAAAACAGCCCAAAGGTAATCTTTATCCACCACTGACCACTGTGACTGTGGCCAGATGCATTTTCTTTGGATGTGGTGTGGATTTCAATGCTGTTTAAGTGAATGAGAGAACTTTTAATGCTAAATCTGTTTTCATTGTGAAACTATAAAATGTAAAAATAAAATCGAAATAATCATTGTAGAAGTAAAGTAGTATGCACATTAGTGTTTATGGTAAATGAGGCGAAATAGCCAGGTAATGGAACATTGGAATGGCTAAATGGGGACTCTGGTGCGCTGGTGCCATATTTTGGTTGTCTATTCTTCAGTTTAAGTTTGAAAGTTGGTATCCCACAATTCCATTGGAGTGGGTGGGATTACATAATTATGTATGTAAATTTTATGTTAATCAGCGTACAGATTTGTACCTATTTTTCATGGGCCTTGTCCAGATTTTTGATGTTTCCAGGTTGAGAGGTATGGCTGTTCGTATCTCTACAATTTGTCATTTTTTTTAGTTCACCATTCATTTTCTCTCACCTCAAAGGGTCCTTGCCATCTTACTGAGAATTTTCTCTGAGGAGAGGTGACTGTTACTAACTCTTTGTCTCATGTTTCAAACTTCTTTTGAGATTCTTATAATACAGCCTCTGTCTCATTTACTGTGCACATTGCATGTTTCTTCACTACTGACATAACAATACTTTCAAGTTTGTGAGATGTACTATTTTATATTATTTTAAATAAGGTTTTTTCCTTCTCTTGTGTCTATTCATCTGTGACCAAAAAACCTCAGGGAGGTCTTCCATATAGTAACCCAAATTACTGAAGGGAGAGGTACTTCTTTTACAGCAAACAGGAGCTAGAGAAGCAACTGATCGCAGTTTTTACCACCTTGTTCTGTGGCATACTCTTGCATTGATTTTAGGAATTTATATTAAAGTAGTCAACAAACTCATTGATTTGAGGTTGATTACACTGAAATTTTTAACTATTTTATGTTAAGAAATATATGCTTAGTAGTGACTACTATTCTGTATGGTTGAGGATATCATGACCATTGCTGTCAATCTTCCATGTACAGACTGTGCAACACCTGATGATATAATTGTTTAACAAATTGTGACTATATTGACCTGATCACTGTACTGACACCTTACTTACACCTAAAAGTCAGACTCTCACACATTACTTCATTTATAACAATATAATTTTATACACTGTTATATTTCTGTATTGACAGCATGTGCTGCTGTTTATCATGAATATGTTAAAAGTTATTTGTAGTCCTACAGTGTATGTGACATAACCTTTCAATGAGTAAGTATTAGGAACATGGCTCTTTTACAAGTAACTTATATAACATTACTCCTGATGAGGTGCAGCCAGATGGTATAAGGTTGACAATAACTTAATACCTGCTATCTGTTTCAATTTTCAGTCATTGTAGCTGAGTTGTTATAAGCTGTATGCAGGGGTTACTTGACCCCCCCCCCATGTGTGCTGCTCATTGTCTCAAGCCAGCACAGTACATTTGTTTGTTATGAGCGTTGTTTGCCATGTGCCATTGTAGTGTTGGTTATAGCCAAAAGTGGGTATACTGTAATTGTTGGGAGAGGTTCTAGTGTGTCTGTCTAAATTTTTATTGTCAGTATTGTGCTTAGGATGATGTGTGCCTGAGAAAACTTTCAGTCATGCACCCGCTATTCATTTTGTTCATAGTGTAGGGGTTAGGATGAACAGTAATAGCTAGTATTTTTGTATTGCTTTTTGAGGATACATCTATGTTTGTGTAAGGCCTTAGGACACAGTTGTGACTTATGTGCTGGGTCTATATTAGTTCCTCGAAATACGTATTAATTGAATACATATTCTTCGACAGCTAAACAATGAAATTCATTACACTGAAGCACAGAGTTTTTCCTAAGGTAAGAAACCACTGGGCTATCACCACAACTTTGCCATTTTCCCCACTGTAGTGCAATTTTGGAGTTGGCATATATAGTTAGGGGGATTGTAGGGGGGCCACTTGGATGGGTTTTATTTAGTGCAGTGTGTATTCCAGAGTGCTAGATAACCAGTGGTTCATAACCCTGGGAAAAATTCCATGCTTCGCTCTAATGGATTTCACTGTTTAGCTGTTAATGAGTACATATTCAATGAATACGTATTTCAAGGAACAAATATAGATCCTATGTACCCAGTAGTTGCATTGTCATTATGTTCTGATGATTACTGCCTGTGTGGAACCATATCTGCCAATTTCAGAGTAGTTCATATCAACAGGGATATGACTGGGACTCTAGCAGATAGGGCAGGTCTAACAGAAGGCCTCAGTTTACCGAAGCTGAGAATGACATGGTATTGCAGGCCCTCCATCTTCATGGTAGATGGACAAGCCCTTCTGTGATTGTGTATGGCAACAGGTGGTAGACAATGTCAATGCTGTGGGTAGACAGTCACACAACTATGATGTGGTATGACAGATAGCTAGTGACATGACCCACAATGCTCCCAACATAGCAGACACCTTGTTGCAGAAGGGGGGTTACAGGCGGGTGGGACATTTAGTGTACTGCCACTTAGGAAGATAGAGGAATTCCTGTAATGACTCAAAGTTAGTATCTCCTCTGCAGAGTTCCATTGTTCTATGTTAGATGTAGGCCCCAGATGATTTCAACATGTAAGACCTGAAGTATGTAGTCCTACCTTTACTTATATGTCCACAATTTGCAGCTTCTAGGAACATAACTGTTTACAACACCTCTCTCACCTATTGTGTGCAGGTACAGCTGGCAATGATGTGGAACACCCAACTGTAAAAGGTATAGCCATGGTAGATTTAGTTACATTTATTTATAGTTACAATAATATCTTTTGCATGTACAGTTGTGGTGCTTGGGTAGACTTACATTGCATATGTGTTTTTTTATGTAGTCTCAAGTGAAGTATTGTGTGGCACCAGCACCGCAGAACTACCTCTGTCTAATGTTGCTGGATCCTCAGATGCCAATGATGATAGCAGGCATGTGCAGGCACAGTACATGGCTGCACAGCATATGCCAGATACAGGGAGTGTGACCCTCACATCCCATCTGTACACAGTCTCTTTGCCTGTCCATACCAAAGACACATTACAGTGGGCAGGTTGATGGGGACACTGTTGATCAGAGATGTGTGGTAAATGTAGGTTCAGACATCTCAGAATCTACCCCTAGTTACTGTGGATGGGAGGTACCTTAAAGGGGGGTAGTTGCAGTATCGGTGCTCACAGGGGACATACTTTCTACTCTTCCCATGAGATTGCTATGTGCAGGATCATCATGGAGGCACAGCCACATTCCATCAGGGCCATGGCAGAGACAGTGCATGCTGATTTACAGGACTGTGTAAACAGTGTGTGTGACTCCTTGGATAGGATGAAAGACATATTGCAATGAGCAGTGCCTGCTCTGTTGGGATGAGGAGCCATCCTTACTGCTGGTTATCTGCAATAACCATGGATGTTAGCCAATCTGCCCATAGATAGGTGAGTTCCCACTCCCACAATGGTAGTACTTCCACTGCTATATCAGTTGTGGAAGTTCTATGCCCAGGAGAGGCCTTCCCTACAGTCATGGTCATAGTCATGCTGACAACTCCTCCAGCAGACATTGGTTACTTTCACGTAGCACACTGACATCTAACCAGGGTTATGGAACAGCCCGTGCAACTCCTGCCAGAACCAGTTCTCATGTGTGGAGGCACACATGGAAGGGTGATCCCCTGGCAAGCATTCCTTGGGCATGCCAAGTATACCACAACACAGAACTGGCCCATGTGTTGAGTCTGTGTCCTGCAGATAAACACAGAAACTACCGTTGGCCATATCTCATTCTCACCCACACACAATGTGGCAGACCCTTCATCCCAGTAACCCCCCACTACAAACCATACATTCACACACTGACCTTAACTGTAGTATTTCATTTTGTTGCACATCAGTACTCCCACTCACACACTTTCGTGTGAAATGCATATACTCTTGTAACCCCTCCCTCACCCACACACATGATGATAACTGTACTATGCCATTATTCCCTTCTGATTTGTGCTGCCTATGTCTGATGCATCGAATGGTCACATAGCAGGTTTTTGATTGTTGCATCAACCTTTGATATTTTTTACAGTTCTTCCCTGCCTAAATGTGAACAAATTGTCATGTACAGTGCTAATGTGTGTGGGCAAAGTGATGTCTAAGTTTCTGAACTGCTGTTTTTTTGTTTCACTTCATTAGCATTCACCAGAGATCATTAGATGATCATTATCACATAGCTCTGCTATGTCTTGTTTTCTAGATGGTCATGTCATGTTAGAGTGTTTTCTGAATCGCCCACACCTGCTCAGCCCTGCTCATCATGTAAATCGCTTACAATGTGGCATGATTTTGTGAATCTCAGCCTGTAATAAGAATATAATTATACAATAAGACCTAATTACTATTCAAAAATGTGTATGCTGTTTGGACAGGGCAATTGGCATTCCTGCTGTAAATCAAGTATTCCCATTTGAAACAATCTGGCTACCATAGATGTATAATCGATAAAATAAAAACACAAACATTTCACTGTCATATATTCTTGTCTTCCCCTTCTTGCTTATTTGGTACTCATAATTTCTAATGACTAATAGTATCAATAGAACTAGAAGGCAGAGCCAGGTCCAGCACTAGGGCCTGCTGGCTGAGAGGGGCCCCTGCTGACTGGGATGGGGCCTAATAGACTGGGATGCCACAATATTTAATTTTTAATTTAAAACAAAAATTACATTATTTTAATGGAGTTCATCTTTAAGAACGCCTGTCATGCATCTGCACATACCTGCTGTTGCTTACGTCGATGCACAACCCACACACCTGCTGTCAATGGCATGTCTGTTCTCATAGAATTTAAACACACAAATGTTCCTGCTTATTCTATCAGCCCATGGAATAAAGCACAAACACAAACAGTTATCGGAACAAAGGTGGAATGGTAAGGTGCTTTGCTTTGGTGTGTGTGTGTGTGTGTGTGTGTGTGTGTGTGTGTGTGTGTGTGTGTGTGTGTGTGTGTGTGTGTGTGTGTGTCAAAATGCTCTAGCTAGGGATGGCTGGCATGCTAATATACTCAGGCTCTAACCCTCTACTTTGGTTACAGGAAACAAGAGCCTGAATACTCTACAGTGACTACCGGACTATGAGTTTCAGTCCATTTTCAAGTAATTGTGAGCATCAATGCATTTTCATGGAATTGTGAACTTCATGGGAAGAGAAGATTACTGTTGCACACACTAATCCTGTTTTCAATGTGCAACTGTTTTGTTTAGCAAATGGTTGACACTGCTTGTGCTACAGAATTTGAAAGCAGTGGTAGTAACACAAGAGGTAGCATACTTGTTTTTGATGCAGAAGTCTGGGGATTATATTCCCACACTATGTCGATGGATTGCTGATACTGTGATTTATACTTTTAAGTGAGGGGTGGGGGTGCTGCAGTACTGAGTATGTCCTTTGGATAAGATGCCTTGTAACTATGAACCTGCTGTTGGTTTGCCATCCATTCCTTATTTCAATATTACCAGCCTACCATTTTTTTCTTTTTTATGTTAATTTATTCTTCAAGGGCAGCAGGCACTCAATTTGTAGATGAAACAGTGAAATACAAAGTTGTTTGATAGTAGCAACATCTTTATTAGTTGCAGATCTCTTTAAGATGCAATTATTCAGATTACTTACTTCTGCAGAAATTTTGCATATTGACTGATATTGAAGGATTGTAATGACAGAAGTTTGAGTGGCCTTTTATGGTTGAAATGTTCCGAAATGGGTAGTTTTGTCATTATTGGTTCATATGTTTTATTTCATTGCTTACTGGGAAAAATGTTCAAAGCTATAAATTTAAAACACACTCTAACAAGTGGTGCTGTATTATACAAGGAATATAATTTAATACAATAAGAATGGTGAATCAAAGAACACATGCATGTATTTGTGGTCCTAAACTGTATGCAAGAGGCTTTTGGTTTGAAAACAGCCCAAAGGTAAACATAATCCACCACTGGCCAGATGCATTTTCTTTGAATGTGCATTTCAATGAATGTGAGTTTCAAGGGCAGCTAAGTTTACTGTTAATGTTGTCTGTTTTCATTGTGAGACTATATTGTTTTGTTCAGCAAATATTTATCACTGTTTGTGATGTCAAATTTGAAATAAAAGTTTTAAATTGAATCCAAATATCTGTAATCATTTTAGAAGTAAAAAAGAAAATATTATGCACACTGACAGGTTTGAACAGTGTTTATAGTAAGTAGGGAGAAATAGCCAAGTAATGGGACACTGGAATGACTAGGGGGTGCTGTCTGTGTGGGGGTCCCAATCCATTACCCTGCCTAGGGCCCCACTTGACCTCAACCATGATCTGGCTCTGCTAGAAGGCGTAGACATGAACATTTGACAGGGAGCATTTGAAAATGCCTTCCTGTGACAAGATCACAAATCCAGAATATATTTCTATCATAGGTCATCTCCAGTACTTGATTCAAACTTAACAATACCATTATTAATACCAGATACTACTTAGATGGGATGTATCTTTTTTTTATTTTTATCCACAAAAATGATGGAAGTTGGGGATCACTTGTATGAATCATGCAGCATGTAAGACACAAGTACACATGTAAATTGTGTGCTGACTCTAAACTGATACTGCGATGGGCTTCTGTTATTATTTAATACTTAATGAGTTGATGTATTTATTTCCTGAGCTGATTACTATTTATGTATGAATTATAAATGTGCTATAATGCCACCCATATGTAATTAAATAGTGAAATCCTGTTTTTTCCAGCAAAACCAAGTCTTTCATTTCTCCATTACCGTGTTACATCAGAGCTGAAATATTTAAGAGACAGGATACTGAAGGCAAGGTCTTCCCCATCTACACATGCACATGGGAGGAACATTGTAGTCTTACAGAATTTGTTCTTGTTTTTTGCTCACTTCTGTACTTGCATATGTTTTGGCCTTCTCCTATTTTTGAACTCTGAACGTGTATGAGTTTGATAGTGGTAAATTCCAAAGATTAGAGGGATATAATTGCAGTTCAGAACTATATGCTGTAAACTTTTGTACCATATCACTCTAGATAAATAATAGCCAATGGTAAAAATACCAGTTCACTGGAAACTTCTGCACAAACAGCTCACTTAGATGAGAAAGTCATTGCTATTGTTAAAAAATATTATATATATATATATATATATAAAGATGAATACATACATATATATTTATATATATATAAAATGAATACATATATATTATATTTATAGAGAGAGAGGGGGGCGAAAGCTGCAGATAAAGATAGATGGGTGCCTATCATTTGATTGAGTTTTCAGAAACTTGAAATTCATATGGTCGAGACTAAATGATCGAGTTTTTGAAAACCCGAAGCTTTTGAATGGAGATCACTGTACATTGCAGATCTGGAAATGCGCCCTTTTCTTCACTGTACCATGATCTAGGCGTTGGTATATATAAGTTGTAGGGTCACCTTCCACATGGGTGGGTGCAGGCCTGCAAAAATGTTAAAAAAAATGTAGATTTTTTTTTTGATGTCCAGGAAAAAGTGTTCATATATATCTTAGTATAGGGTACAGTCCAGTTTTTATGGCCTCTATTTTTAAGGTGTCATTTTAAAACATCTTATCCTATAAGGTACTCTAAATACTTGGCTTCAAAGTATCCAGTTTATTTTTTCTTAGCATTTAACTTTCAAGCATGTCTGTCTTATAGATTCTTAGATAACCTGCATTTTAGGTAAGTGAGACTCACAGCCCTCTAAATAAATGACCACATCATTCAAGTATGCAGCAGCAGCATATTGTAAATGGGGCATAGAATTTTACCCATCAGCCTCTG
Source organism: Protopterus annectens (assembly GCF_019279795.1). NCBI lineage: Eukaryota > Metazoa > Chordata > Ceratodontiformes > Protopteridae > Protopterus > Protopterus annectens. The sequence goes on along the minus strand of NC_056729.1, from coordinate 403,615,409 downwards.
AAAGGTGGCTGAGACTCCCTGTATGTGAAATGGTAACAGTAGAATATTGGAACAATACTAGGTAAGCAGTCATAAGGACCCTAAGATGCCTAGCCATATAAGAAGACAAAAGTTCATGTCTCTCTTTGCACTTAATAGTGCTCACCTTCTGACTCAATCAAGGCCTTACAGAGTAATCCTGGTGTAAATTTGTGTCTACCCATCGAATCATCATGACTATCCATAAAGATAGCAAAAGTAATAATTTGTTTTACCTGTAGTGGTAACTTATTACATAGGCTGTGTATATGCTTAGTTAGAGACTGATCCCTATGGTGAGTGTTGTTTATTCGTTGGTATAGTGCAGGTGATTTTGAAGGGACACTGGTTTTGAAAAGAAATAGGAGGTCAGATAAGATTGGGTCTTTCATGCCTCACAAAGTGAGACACAGGTCACCTCAGAGCAGACTTTAAACTGCTAGTTATAAAGAGAGTCATACTAATCTATTAGGATAGTTGAAGAATTTAAGGCCTTTGATTTTTTGAGCTAGATATCTTTGAGACCATTTCAGCTGAGTGATATGCTTTGATTTATTACATAACAAAAGGTCACTGTTTTCAGTGAACGATCTGATAGGGTGACGTGTATATCTTGAAGATATTCTCTGGGAAATTAACTTTCCCAGATAGAAGGAGTTCCTGAGTATGCTGGAAACATGATGATTGAATGAGAGAAAGGGTTGTTCACATGTGTAAAAGCTCTGTTATGATAGTAAGACAGTACCATCATAACTTGAGGTGAGAGCAGTTCTAAATGCTACTGCTCTGCAATTTTTTGGCATTTAGTGTGAAACATTTTTCAATACATTGATTATGTACATAGTTTAGACCTTTCTGAAGCTGTTTAGTATCAGTGGATGAGCTGATAGTGCTCAGATTACAGTGATTATCAAATTTGGTCAAACACACCACTGGAATATTGGATTGAATGTCTGCAAAATAAATGCCAAAGATGAGAGGGCCCAGCACTGATCCCTGAAGAACCCCACTAGTTAACAATTTTACATACATATAGAAATAAACCATCAGGGGTCACAAAAGCTGGTTTTACTTTCATAGATGGAGTAAATAGAATCTACCAGCATCCTTCACTAAGTCTAATGTTTATAACTATCTGGTTTTCCCTAAATTCTCTATCATCTCATTAATCTTGGGCATGGGATAATGATCAGTCGTTCAAATGCTATTCATTTTCCTAAAGTTATTACATAATCTATATTTTTCATTGTGATTAGGGACTAGCACTTTTGGACTACTCATGTCATTCTGTGACTGTTCTATCATACCAAGTTCGGGATTTTTTTGTAAACTTTTGCTCTTACTACTTGTTTTTGTGGCTATAGTACTCCATAAGGCCTCAGTCTAACCTTGTATACATACATACATACATACAAATATACATACATACATACAGATATACATACATACATACATGCATGCAAATATTTCAAGCAAGGGCACCAATGCCCTTCTTGTCTGCCACTTTGCGAAAACACTTGTTCCCATAATAAGTGTCCAGGCTGTTCTTAAAAATATCTGAACTAATACTTGCTTTAATATAATTTGGTAGTCTATTCCATGCATCAGCTGCTCTCTGAGTGAGCCAGTTAGTACACTTTTCATTCCTACAGAATTTTCTACATAGGTTTTCTGATGATGCTCTACTACTTTTTGATAATCCCAACCATTCCCAGAGGTAGTTATCTCTAAATGCCCTATATACCTAAATAAGATATCCTCTTAAATATCTGTAAGAGACACTGTACAAGTTCAGATATTTAGGTTTTTCATAATAACTTCGATTTTCACAACAATGGATGCCCTTGCTGTATTTCTGTTGTATTCCTTCCAGTTTACTAATGTATATTTTCTTATAAGGTTTCCATATTGTTATTCCATACTCAGGTTTGGGTCTAATGTTATTAACAAACAATGACTTCATCATTTCAGATTTCCTAGCCTTTATAAATATTTTATACAACCTATAATTTTATAACTATCATTAACCATTTGGTTAATATGATTAGGAAAACTCAAAGCTGGATCTACCCATATACCCCGGTCCTTAAATTAATCTACAGTTTCAAATACTGTGTGCTATATTAAATATTCACCTTTCAGTTTATGTCTCCAAAATCTCATATGCTTAGTTTTTTATGTATTTATCAGTATATCATTCTCCTCTGCCCAAATGGTCAATTTAGTCCAGTTATTTTGCAGATATGCCTTATCTGTAACACATGTAATCAGTTTACCCAATTTCAGGTAATTTGCATATAGACTGTAGAACACTTCAGATGAAAAAGTTATGCCTGAAAGATATAATCTAAACAAGTAAGGGCCTAGAACAGAGCCCTGTGGGACACCCTGACTGTAACCAAGGATTTCACCTGTCCATTTGCTGTATGATACTTGCCATGTCCTATTTGTAAACCATGCAGCTGTCCATCTTATCAAGAGTACATCAATACCAAGTTGTTCTAATTTATTGATCAGTGTTTTGTGTACTTACATATTATCGAAACTACGCTTTCTCGCCAGCCCATTGTTTGTATATTTGACTCCTTCCATCCTCCATAGTTACACATTGCAGTTAGCAAATAATTACTACAATTACAGTTACGGGCTTCTTTCATGTCAGAAAATGCAACTTTTATTTCGTGCCCTCTTTCTGTTATCTTTTTATGGGGTAGAGTAATTCTAGTTTAAGCAATAAGTGTTAGTGTTACACACCTGAAATACAGCAAATATGTAATTGAAGTGAAATCGCTTTTTGACTTGCAGTGCAAACCTTTTAGTTTATTTCAGACGTTACTTACTTCATAGTTTTGATGCATTTTAGTTATATTTCTTATTCATGGGTCCTTCACAGTAAGCAACTATTGCTCACTGGCTTGCTACTCCAGATGACTGATTCACATATGTTAAACACCCTCATCTCTAGGCATAGTATGAATGTGAGTCTCCTCAGTTTTAAGTGTACTCTGATTTACAGTCTCAATGGGTGTTGATTAGTAACAGCTGTTACACTTTTTTTTAAACTGGACTTGCAGACACATTGATTATACTGACGGAGGCGTTTGCCGAAACCGGTGTATGTTTATGTCGGACCACTTTGGCAACATGATTGTGACAATAAGTAAGTACTGTGTTTTGTATATGACACTGTCAAATGCTGAAGTTAAATCTATATAAATTATATCATAGCACAATTTTTCATTCGTAGCTGTTATTATATTGTTATAGAACATCATGTTACAGGTGGTAATAAATCTATTTTTAACATATGCATGCTGATAAATGGTTTCAAGTCCTTCTGTAAGATCCCATCCTAACCTTATTCTTTAAGGTCTCAGCCTAACCTTATTCTACAAGGTCTCAGCCTAATCTTCTTTGCAGGGGTTCACTCTGTATTATATTATGTTAGGCTGGTTCTCACAGCCCTCTCTGAGAACACTTATAAAACATTCTTCTCACATTTTGCCATTGCTCTTTTTACAAGGATTCCCCTGTCTGCACTTGAAGTAGAAATTCTCTGGTGTATTGTAAATGAACAACAGCTTGTTAAGCTTTCAGTAGAATTAATTTCTTTCCTTGGCTTCAAAACATTAATGTGATACATTTGCTCTGTCTTTCTCTTTCCTGGCTATCTAACTTTACGATTAACTTCAATTATTCTTACTACTACCTGATGGCCTCTGCCAATGGGCCAGATATTTGTTTTCCATGCAGGGCAGTAGCAATAATACCTGATCTGCTGGGTTAAATTCTCTAAGTTGGGCATTCTTATTATAACCCTGTTGTTGTTGTATTTCCTGGGCTATTCCCTTGTGTTCACCTGACTATAGTCATTACAACCTTTAATCTCTCCTGCAAACTAACATAGCCCTCTATCAAATTTTTAAATCATGCCTTTTTCACTTCCTAAGTTTCCTTAGGAGTATTGTGCGGACACACTGGATGCCTTTCACACAGAGGTCCAGATGGGGTATACTGAGTTGAGACATGTGGCAGCTACCCAACTGTAAACAGTAGGTAAGGTTACAACTAGTCCCCATTTTACACTCTGCATCAACAACTTTACTTTTCCTGGATTTCAGAGTTTTATTAAAACTTTCAATGAATCCATTAGTCTGCAGATGGTAGACTGATGTCTTCAACTGTTCAACTGACTTTAAAGTAATAACATAACCGATACAGTATCATTGACATAAAGCGAGTGCAGTTGACAGCAACTATATTGTTTGGGATACCAACTCTGGAGAATAAAAGCCATAACATTAGATTTGCATAGTTGCACTTCTGGAAATTTGGGAGCATATTCCAATATGATTAGCATGTTTTGATACTCATTGCTACATTCCACTAATGACCCTTTGCTATCCATCACAATGCCTTTAAAGGGCATTGTGCTTAGGAGTCTTATATCCAGAGTGGTGTGAACTTTCTGGCATTGTGGACAAGAAGCACTGAAGTGGTCTATTCTGTTCATTATGCCTGGGTAGTAAGACCTGATTTTTATCCATCCCTGGGTGACTTCCTAATATGTGGGTGTCAACTAGCTTCAATATGTGTACCTTATAAGATTATGGCACTAGTATCTGATGCAGAAGTTGACACTGTTGTATAAGTAAAACTTAACCATGACAGTAGATGTTCTAATAGATCATTGTTGCACCAACCTAAGATAAATGGGTAATATTCTGCCCAGGATGTGACAGCTTCTCAAAGCTTAAGGGCACATTCTGTGTGTTCTAACTGCAGGGAGCCTCAAGAAGAGACATCTAAAAAGGAAAAGTTAGGATGCCAAAAGCTTCAGAGTTTTCTTGCCTCAAAGAGAGAGGCTGGACTGAAATGTACATGCTAGTAATAAAACCATTAGCCAAAAAATATCTACTAAGGAAGCCAGAGAGGAAATACATACATAAATGCATACCAATGTACACCCTCGCAGCACAAGCAAAGGAAAATGGGTGTGGGTGGGTGGCTGGCTGGAGAGGATGGCAACTGCAGCAGATATCTATTAGATCATCTACTGTTATGGTAAGCTTTACTAGCACAACTGTACTATGTTTAACATTAAGATCACTGTAGTAGTAGTCTAATATAAATGGTTAGATTACCATAGCTAACTTGTAGAAGAAGGGGGAAATCAATCGAGAATCCAAAACACCTGGAAGAACAGGCCTCGCAAGATCAGCACTGACCTAGAAAGAGAGTCCGGTTCATAGTGCTTGGTAAAAGTATGCACTGAGGACCAAGTAGCTGCCTCTAAATTGCTTCTAGAGTCCACCCTTTTCCAAAAAGCCACTGAAGATGCCACAGTTCTGGTAGAATGGGCTTTGCCCTGCCAATCAGGGATTTTTCATGGTGAGGATAACAAAATTAAATAGCCTGTGACAACATCTCTGAGATAAAGTATTTAGAGATTGGTTGTCCTTTTTTTCTTACATTTGTGGGAAATTTGAAGAGTTGTCTCCGTATAACTAGTATCTGAACTGTGGGCATTCAGGGTATGCAAAATACTCTCTCCATCATTCTTGGGTTCTGGATAAAACACAGGGAGATTAATGGATTAAACCAAAGTGAACTCTTTGACAATTATAGGCATGAAAACTGGATTTTTTCTTAAAGAAACCCTGTCCATTTGAAAGAGTAGGTTGGGTTGACTACCATAAAGGCTGGTTATTTTAGATACCCTTCATGCAGACATCAGAGCAATAAGGATGGCCATCTTCCATGTCATGACCTGTCATTCCAATATATGAGTTGGTTCAATGGAGCAATGGTAAGCTTTTTAAGTAATAAACTTAGATCCCCCGGGGGGGTGTTTTCTAGGAGGACAAATATTGAAAATTCCTTTCAAAAACTGCTTAACTTGAGGACAGGCAGAAAGGGGGTGTCTAAGGCCAGACAAGAAGAGATAGCTGATAAATGAATCTTGATGGAAAAGTATGTCAAACCAGAAGACAGTAACTCATACAAAGAATCTAACACCAGAGGCAGCTTGGCTTTAAAAGGCTCCTGGTTCTTAGAATGGTATAAACTAAAATGCCTTCCATTTTCTCATATATGATTTTCTAATAATGGATCATCTATCCTCCTTTAATACTGGCCACATATTTGCAGAAAGAAGGTGCCTAAAAAGAATCAAAACTCTGTTATCCAGTCAATCAGTTGTAGAGTTTCCAGACTGGAGTGTATCAAACAACCTCTGTGTTGTGTCAGTAGATCCAGTCTGTATGGGAGCCTGTAGTAATTGACCTTGGCCAGGTTAAAAAGAAAGGAAAACCACTGTTGCTGGAGACAAAAAGGGAATTACCACTATAATCTCTGGTAAGACCTTCTGGATCTTTAGAAGAACTCTGGGTATTCATTGAAAGGATGGCAAAGCATGCAGGTACACTCCTGTTCAGAGGAATGAAAAGGCATCTGTCTTCCAAGGCTACTTGCAGGGAGTGCCTGGAATAGAACTTGTTCAATTATCTGTTTTGCATGTAGGAATACAGATCTATTTGAGGTGCTCTCTAGAGTTTGGATCAATGCTTGGAAGCCACCTGGGTGTAGTGTCCGTTTGCGAGTCTGCCTTTAACATGCTCAGATTGTCTGCAAATATGTCTTACTCTGATGGGCTGTATGAAGCATGTTGTGTCAAAATGAGCTGGGTATCTGTCTACTAGGCTATTGTAGCAAGTCAGCAAAGTGGATAGGACCTGGTTTCCCTCTGTTTAAGTACCACATTACTGTAGTTTTGTCTGTGATCACTTGAAGAGGTACTGATGTCCAGAGATGGTTTAAGGCTTTCATAGCATGGATTACAACCACCATCTCTATGAAGTTTATGTGCTTTTATCTGTCTTAATTGTTCCACAGACCTTGCACTTTTATCCCCTATGACTCTGCCCCCATGCAAAGTCTGAGGAGTCTATTGTGACTTACTGACAGAGGGATGGGAGAGAGAAAGGGAGGTCTGGATTGAAAGATAGATGTGTCCTCCTAATCTAACTCCTTTTCACAAAAGCCAGCACAGGAACTTGAAAACTCAGCTGGTGCCATAGCTCCCAACCTTCCATCTTTAAAATGAAGAACACTAGCCCTCATAATGTGGAACAAATGGGCAAATTGTGGAACACATGCTAACAGCTTACTAACAACTTCAACTACAAAGGTGATGAAATGGTTAAAATATGGTATTTTTGCTTATAAAAAAGATCTTTTAATGAATTAATATGATCTTTTCCATTTACCATGGATATCTATTAAAAATTCCTAACAGTGAATATGTGACAGGCCCTTTCAATGTGGAGCTTCAAGGAACATGAACTTTTTAAGACTCCAAATGAGGTACGTTCCTTGTAATGAGGTACACTTGAGAGGTACAGCTGGTGCTGATGCTGTGACCATACACTGACCTGTGGAAACACTGAATTTTCCTCATGTGAAGCCTCGTTAATGGGACCATAAAGATCATAGAAGCTATGAGTCCTAATATCCATACGTATTCTCTGGTGGAGACTAGATTATGTCTGTAATTATGTCAGAATTATTTCTTTGTACATATCTGGTTTGTCCTTTGGAAGAAAACCTCTTCCTATGGAAGTATCCCGGAGGCTCTCCAAAACACCAGCCTGTGGGAAAGAATGGGAAAAGTTTTTTTGAAAATTTAGTTGCAACCTCAGACTGAGGAGAAGATTCCTGGCAAAATTAGAGGAACCCTGTTAGTTGGTCGAACAGCCTTCACATGTAAGACAATCAGCCACACAGGAAAAGATGTGAATGCTTTGAAGTCTGCAGTATGCTATTACTAGGGCCAGATACTTTGGAAATAACCTTGGAGTGGTAGATAACCTGAAGAGTAAGACAGAGAACTGATAATCAGATCTAAATGCAAAGAATCTTAAGAGATTAAACTTGCAGATTGGGATACAGTGATAGGCAGCTTTCAGGTCCAGAGTTATGCAACTGAGAGAAGAAATAAGGGGTAACCATTTCTGAAGAGACAGCAACTTGAAAAAAAAAACATTTGCTTCTCTGTTTTGGAAGCACACTTTCTATTATTTCTTAGGACAATATGGATCTAAACTGGGGGAAGCAAGGCAGATTGATTCGCTGGATGAGAGATGAATTCCCTAGAAAGTAGGAAGGTGCTCCTACTGCCATCTGTACCCCTGTTAGATTACTCTTATCTGTGAAAATTTTTAATTCCAGTGAGGAAACAGAATGCCTAGACTGGTGGACAACATTAGAGGACTGTGAAGGTGGGAGGCAGTGGGGAGAGTGGCATGTAGTCATTCAGTTTTTTTGTGCTGCCTTCTATTCTGGGAAACTTCCCCTTTCTTAATAGCATTTCCCTGATGCTGTCTTTTGAAGTTCTTTTTATTTTTCCTTGCTGAGGTTGTATGTTGTATTTTCTAACAAAGGACCTGGAATTGAAGGGAGTGTTGTAATTAAAACCGGTAAAGGGAAGCTGAAAAAAATAAGAAACCCTCCTGAATCAATTTCCCTGTTACATTTAACATTTTGAATACTTTTGACATAGATGAGCTGAAAATTACATATTTTTCAAGGCGACAATTAAGAATTCAGACTACTTATGCTCAGGTAGATTTTGCAAATGCAGCCAAGTAAATCTTCTCATAATAGAATTCATAACTACAGCTCAGAAAGAGAATTAGCAACATCATAGGTGTGCTTGAGGGAGTGCTTGTCAACTTGGTAAGCAGACCCAAACAGAGAATTTAAGGAGGTTTTCAAATCAGAAGAAGGAATATAGAAAGATGAGTTCTTCATGTTTTCAAAAGTAACCAACAAAAACCTTAACATGTGGGCTTAGTAGCTTAAAACTCTAAAACCTAAGCTTTCCGATCCTTATCAAAAGGAATAGGATTAGTCTTAGCAAACAGTTTAGCAGTAGAGCAATTAAAGCAAGAAACTTAACAGTATCTGCTTTAGGATTAGTCATAAGATATTTGTAAGGTCGGGGAACTTTATAAAATTTGTTAGGGTATTTGGCTGTAGGAGCTTGAGTGTCTGGCATGCTACCAGTTCTTATTAAAACATCCTCCAGGACAGCTAAAACTAGAGGAATGACTGGTTCCTAAAGTTAATCCAGTTGGAACATGTCATCAAATTTCTTCTAATAGGAAGTAATTTTAGCTTGCTCACACACACACAGACACACACACACACACACACACACACACACACACAAACACGCACACACACGCACACACACACACACACACACACACACACACACACACACACACACACACACACACACACACACACACACACACACACACACACACACACACACAAACACACTGTATGTACAGTATGTATGAATGTATTCACTTTTGTTGTTTATTTTCATTTACTAGATTGAGTTTGTAGGCTGGAGATGTAATCACTGCACATCCTTCTTTTTATTTTGTGGCTTCCTCCCATTACTGAAGAGGATGATAGATATTCAGATTTCAAAATATACTGTTTGCTGTTCACCTTGTACTTTAATCAAGCAGGGGTACAGAAAGACAAAGGACATACTTTTATGATTGCACATTAATCTTCTGTGCTGTTCAAGTATCCTTGCATCATTCTAAATGGTTATTTTTAAGTATAGAATTGTCTGCTCCTAAATGGGGCAACCATTCTGATATGATCTCTATCAATCGAATAATTGTTCTTCCTTCAGTGCACTTTTTGTCCTCATTGCCATGGGTGCCGGAACCATAGGGTGAGGGGGAGGTGAAATCCTGAACTGTGGCCATGGCTTCAGGATCATCTATTTTATTTAAAAAAATGGAAGTGAGCAGTTGCTATGAACTTCAGTGTGTTTGCGTGCGGGAATAACTGGACGTATACATGTATGCATGTGTGTAAATGTGTGCTAATGCATGCATGCAGTTGTGTATGTGCACCTCAGTATATTTGTGTGCAGGGGCAGGTGCAACTATGCATATATGCCTATCTGCAAGAGTGTGTGTGATTAAGCATTGCTGTTATATGTCAGGATCCAGAGTGGTGCATGTCAGATAGAAGCAGCAGGGAGGAAAGTATTTTTTTTTCATGATGTTGACTATGATCAACCAGAGATTTTCTGAAGTATTTATGGATTTGTGTGGATCAACTTGGAATTCTTTAATGTGTGGCAACTTGTACATGGCCATCAGATCTCATGATTATAATCGCTGGACTCTCCACTGTCCCTGATTTTAACTCAAAATTTTGTTCTGCCTAAAAAAAAAAAAGATATTTTTACTGCCCCCTCCAACCTCTGAGTAAAAGTTGTAATTTGGGGAGAAAGTGTGGTGTATTACACCCAATAAATAATAATGATTAAAGTTACAGACTTTGCTTTATAAAATGCACATTATTTCACATTCTCTTGTTCTATCA
>NC_056729.1:403557469-403599969 GCF_019279795.1 Protopterus annectens | reverse complement strand
GAATTGTTATTATTAATTTATAAATGACATCATGTTAAACTGTGATAATGCCCTTAATTTTCACAGCTGCATTTTTAATTATCCAAAGCTTGTCCTGTTTGTATAACCCAAGGTGTTTACGTGCAAATTTGCATTATATTTCATTGCTGAAGTACTAGAAGGACTGAAAACTAATAATGCAAATTTAGTTTGCAAATTCTTTGAGTGTGTGTGTGTGTGTGTGTGTGTGTGTGTGTGTGTGTGTGTGTGTTTGTGTGTGTGTGTGCGTGCGCACGTGTGTGTGCAAGCATGTTCTTTTAATCAAACTCAGAAGCCAACATTAATTGTCCGCAGCATGTTAAGGCATGTCAGATAAAGCAGAAAAATTGACTTTGGTCCATTCCTGACTATAGTTCTTACAGCTCACTGTATACTTTTATTGAGAATTTGGAAATAGCCAGGCTATCTTCACTATATCCCAGTTCACAATATAACATATACAGTGAATAGATATACAAGTCTATATGAACTAAAATACATCATACTACTTTTTGAAAAATTAATATACAACCCATGAGTTTGAAACTATTCAAACAGATGTGTCACATATCAAGTGAATAACAAATGATTATCAAAAGATGTTTAAGTACCTTAATTTTGACTTCACCCATGTATTTGGTCATCCAGTAAATTAGGTAATTGGGCAGGAATGAAAATACAACATTAAGAATCTAGGACTCAAAATGGAACCCTGAAGATCTACTGAGGTTACCTCTAACCACTTGCAGTAGTGACCATTAACTTTAAACTAGTGGCATCAGTGACTTGGCCACAACTTAACGCATTAATTTATATATGAATTAACATCTAATTTCTTCATTGAATTTATGTTATCATATGGAATGCTATCAAAAGCTTTAAATTATCTAGATATACAACTCTAATGGACATATGGGTAGATCCAGCTTTGAGTGTTTCTAATCATATCAATCAATTGGTTAATTATAGCCATAGAACTATAGGTTATACAAAAAAAAAATTATAAAGGCTGGCAAATCAAAAATGATGAAATCATTGTTTGTTGGTTACATTGGGCCCAGAGTAGAGTATGGAATAACAATATGGAAACCTTCTAAGAAAAGAAGCATGAGTAAACTGGAAAGAGTGCAGTTTAAAAAAATACCAAGGCCTGCAATGGGTGTAAAAATGTAAGTTATTGTGAAAGACTAAAATATCTGAAAAGCATTTGGAGACAACTACCTCTGGGAATGTTTGGGGCTATCAAAAAGCAGTGGAAACTCATCAAACAACCTAGCCTAAGATTATATAGAATGACTGATGGTACTGTGAGAGAGTTGCTGATGCATGGAATAGACTCCCAAATTACATTTGTAAAGCAAGCACTAGTTTAGATATTTTTAAGAACAACCTGGGCACTTATTATGGGAACAACTGCTTTGTTACATTGGCAAGCTAGAAGGAAGGGCTTTATTGCCCATACCTGAAATATTTGTATGTATTTATGTATGCTAATAACCACTATTCAGTTCACCATACAGTCATATGCTGCAATTACCATTTTGAGTCATTAATGTAAGAGTCAACCATACATTCAAGTGCAGAATGGGCAAAATATTTATAACCCAGCTACATCCAGGAACCAACTCCCCTTGGAAATAAAATCCCTCCAGCATAACAAAAGTTTCAAATTAGCCACAAGGAAATACTTAAAAATAAAGTGGTCTTGCCACTGTAGCCAGCCACCCTGAAACCACCATCATTTCACCTATTTCACCATCTCACTCTTAAAGTATCTCTAACCCTATTCCCCTGCCTCTTCTACCTCTTCCCTTCCTCCATCTCCAACCACTCTTAATTATTTCAGGCTCAAAACAACCTACCTGTCTAGTCTGTCTCCTATGCGCTACTTCCCCTACATCTCCTACTAGCCATTCTTACTTTTCTTTCTTGTTCCATACTCCTATGCAACTAGATCCTACCCACTTTAAATAAGCATCTGACTAACTATTAACTCACTTTCCTCTATGCAGCTTAAATTATATTGTAACTAGTCACATATTCTTCTGCTACTCTCATACTTGTCTGCCAGTTGTTAATACTCTGTATAATTGCATTGCCTGAGGAGCTTTTTTTCTCTCCCGGTCTCTGCTTGAAAGATCCCAAAGCTGATTGTTGCTACTATGTTACTTAAATTTAATAATTTTTTTTTGTCCTGAGGTGCTTTTCTCCCCGAGTCTCTGCTGAAAATGAGCCAAAAGCTCAGTCAGACTAACCTGGTTAACAAATGTAAAATAAATAAATAATAAATAAAATAAATAAAATAATGGGCCAAATGTCCATGTGGGGCAAGAAATATGATGTTATGAATTTTACAACAAATATTATAGAACAGCAAATCTAAAGTGCTAGAATTTCTGGTAGAAAATCAATTGTTTGAACCAAAACTTGCAAGGTCTTTAAACCATACAATTAATGTTCAATCGATATGTTACAAATGACACTTGATTCAATAATATTTGTGTAGGTAAAATCACCTAGAATTAACAAATTATCTGAGTTTCAGCTGTCAACAATATATTTTAGAAATAAGGTGTGTGACTCAATGTTCATTTTAGGTTTACAATAGCTACAAATAGATTTAAACATTAATTTCTAAAGAAAATTGTAGTTCAATAGCATTGGACTCTATCAAGTGGTTTACGTAGAAACATTTTAGAGGAATAGATTCATAGATGAATGTCACATCCCCCACCCCCACTCCCAAAGTCTCAGTCTCAAGTATTTAAATGTATTAAATCCTGGAATGTAAATAGAACCATACTACCACAATCTTGTAATGGCCATAATAAAAAAATTGTGACCGATTAGCTAAGACCAAACTTCATCAGTCTTAATACTAAGGCTGAATGCATTGGCATGATAGATTTTTGCAATCTGTTTAGCCCATCTTCTTGTCCAGATTTTGGAGTAAAATTAGATTGTAATCTAAAAATGTTTCACCATGTCAGAAAATGTCTTGCTAATGATGTTTAATTGCACACCCAAAACTTTGCTACAAATACATCACCACACACTTTAGAATTATTTACCTGCTCCTGAGACCCTTGCTTCAAATCTTTATGTACACTAAATGAGGTCACATAAACTCAACAGAGAAGGAAAAGGGTATACAAATAAAACGTTTCACTCTTCTCCAGCTCACATGACCCAAACGCAGTTCACTGTGTTTGTGATGACCCAAGTAGTAAGATGCTGACAGTATAAATATGTAATCTTCCAGCTTTGAAATTCTGTGAGCCAGTTGCAAGCCATATGATCAAATGTAGTTTTGCTGTAATTTGTCCATGCTTGTCCTTGGGTCTTGCTCATTTGACATAAACCAGCAGTGAATGAAACCGTGCTTTCTTTATGTAACTCTTGAGACAATTATTAGCCGATTTGTAATAAGCCTTTGATTTTCCTTCATTGTAGGCTTCTAGTCAGTGTCGGTGAGCCTCTCCATAGTTTATCAAGTACAGGGAAAGATATGCTTGCTTTTGTAAGGAATGTTACAATGGCATCATTACATGGCGGAATATGGGAGGAAGAAGCAATGACTGAAAAACACAATCATGTAATAATGACTTCTCCATCATTACATTTGGTGGTAGAAAAGTTTATAAAATAATATTAACCACTTAGAAGTGATGCAGGCACATTAGTACTACACAGAAAGTCAATATATGTTTTGAGCTATTGCTATATTTCTGAAATATAGCCATGCATACTTCAGCAATAATTCACCATGTGGCAAGCTGTGCGTCTCTTCATTGTGTGGTTGTTGCTGTATGTTAGAACATTATTATAAATTGAACTACTGATTGATTACCCTTTGTGTTTGCTGAGCATGTACAGTTCATGCAGCTATCAAAGTACATCAAACTCCATTACAGTGTACCTCCAGATATGCTTTTCATCTTTTTAGAGTTCCTTCTGTTCACGGTGAAATGAAAAAAAAAAAGTGAGATGGATCTTCTTTGGTGCTAGTGGGAATAGCATGCTTCTCAGAAGACGAATATGTGCTAGCTGCCAGCCTGAGCCAATGACATTTCTCACCATATATTGCACATTCCTAATAACTTTTGTATTGACACTTCAGGGTCATAGCTGCTGCTGAAAAAGAATGTATTTTTTTATCTGTATGCGCCTCATCTTTCTTGAGCACATAGTCTAAAACCAACAAAGTACCACTTATTTTCCATGGGAATGTACAAGTGTTTCTTGTCGGTATTGTCCTTTTATTATTATTATTATTATTATTATTATTATTATTATAACAAACTACTGAGGTGTTGGAGGCAAATATTACTGACACCTCTAGTTTTTGATTTTCTATCATTTAGCTAATTTTTTAATTTAGACATATCCTTAACTTCTTTATGACAAATATGCTAGGACCTGGTTAGCAATGTGAAATGAGTGTGTTTTTTTTTTCATTTACTCCAGGAAGTCCATATTTATTTGAAAATATGTTGAATATGTTTAGTTTACTCTTTCTAAGACTGTTTTCATATACCTCTCAAATATATGTGACCTTTTTACAGTTTCAAAGACTGCAAGACCAAAATTAAACTGTCAGACTTTACACCTTTAAAAATAAAATTGATAATGTGAATGCTTACAATACTGTCTTGCTGTGAACTTTACCAGAACTCCGAATTTAGTTCTGCAGACCTGCCACACACACACAGAAATCACCTAGCAAAGCAATTCAAATTAGGGAAAACTTAATATGACAGTTCTGTTGTACAGTTGACAGCAGACCTACTAATATATATAAATTAAACTTAAGTATGTAGAGGAAAATCACAATGTTTGCAAGTACTAAAGACACCATCAATAGTCATAGTGCACACAAAACACATTACTGAATACTATTAGGGCTCACTGTGTGCAATATAAACAAATAAGCAATACGCCCATGCATATCAAACTGCTCTAGATAATATTGACATGATCGACTGTCCATTGCTGGTACCCCGGTCAGGAGACTGCATCCCTGTAGGGACCATAAACTAATGGTATTAGTCTGGCAGTTAATGCAGAGAATTAGGGTTATGAGCTGTTGAGAAACTTTATCCTGAAGAGCAGGTTTTGATTTCCCCAGTGTCCATTTGTGTACTGAATGACTCTAAGCATGTCACATAACCAGACAATGCTACTGGGCAAAGTCCGAAAAAGGGTCATATGGATCAATGCTACCCCAGTTAATAGATGCAGAAAATAACCCTCAGTGCTCACTGATGTCAGCTTATATTCCCTCAATAATTGTCCTGCACCTCTCAGATTCAAACCATGCATTTCCATAAGGTCCATGTTGTATGTGGTTACCACAGAATGGGTCACAGCTTCACCCACATGAGATTCTGTTACTAGTGCAGTTGATTTTACTCTGTTGCAGACAGAACCAGTGTGGGTGTGTTCTCATTCATCCAGTTGTTGTCCATGGCAATGCACTAATCAGCCTTCATAAAGAAATGATAATATGGCCAGTTTACATGCACAGCAGATGAGGCATGCACTGATCAAAAGAATAATGAGTCACTCTAAAGGCTTCTGCAGAATAAAGGTGATTAGTGTTAATACAATGTCCTGCAATGCATGGAGTAGCTTGCCTAACTAATTAATGCCCTTGAGGGTTATGTTTACATTCATTATCACCTAAAATTTCAAAAAATGTATTGCTGTGTATACAGAACCATCAGTACTACAGGCTGGTCCAGTACCAGCCTTCGAGAGTGTCGCACATGCCTGATCCTTCCAGCACTAACTAACATAGAGCTAATCATTGATGGGAAACTATAAATAGGCATGTGTGTACAAGGAGCATCAATTAGTTATATGAGCCCTATTCAGAGAATGTATAAAGGTAAGAAGAAGCACTCACAAAGTACACACACACACACACACACACACACACACACATACACACACACACACACACACACACACACACACACACACACACACACACACGCACATATAGATGCATGTACACACACACACGGATGCACATATAGATGCATGTATACACACACACACACACACACACACACACACACACACACACACACACACACACACACACAAGCCCGTGCGCACACACACATACACACATATACATGCATGCATGCTTGTACACACACTCACACATGCACAATCATGCATGCATGTTTGCATCCATACACACACACACACACACACATGCACAAGCATGTATGCACACACACACACACACACACACACACACACACACACACACACACACACACACACACACACACACACACATGTTTCACAAGGTTAGGGAGGTGGGATGCAAATGTAAATATAAGAGTTAAGTTTACCTGTATAATAAGTTTTGGTTAAAGTTTAATGTTGTTTGGACTTTCAACCTAACTTATTACTTTACCTTCTGTAACTGCTTTTAAATAATGGAGGAAGTGGATAAATACTGCCTTACTGTTTAAAAGAAATAAATAGATAGATAGATAAATAAAAGCAAAAGAAAACACAGCTGAAGATGAAGTCTTGATCAGTTAAATAGAGTGAAAGCAGTCAATAAACGTGCTATAGCCAGTCCTGTCCTGTTTTAGTGGTCTCCTAGTTTTTCTTTTTCTTTTTTGTTTTTTTGTCATGCATCTTGTTTGTGGTCACTACATCTTGCTGATAGAGAAGAAAGAGGCTTTTTAAATGTGTGTTCTGTATGTAAAATGAATGGAGAAAATAGAAAAATATGGAAATTAGACAAATTATCATGTGGAAATGTGTAGTTATACAGGACAAAGCCCCTAGTTTACATTGTGTCAATAACACACAGACACTTCAAAGCTAGCGACTATGTTTTCCCGTAGCGATAATTACAAAGACAAGGTACAGACTAACTGCTTAAAGACTACTCCACACATAAAAAGTAAAAAAAAAAAAAAAAAACAACAAATGTGAGATGCCAAGCGCATTTTACAGCAGTTGAAGATGAAACTTACAGCTTCTATACAGCAAATGAACATTTAAGTGATAATGACTTGAATGATTTGTCTGTTTATTATTATGCTAAGAAAACACTGCCTAAGCCTCCTTGGCTAAAGACTAAGACACCCCAGACATTAGTATACACACCCACCTTCACTCTTCACACCCACACCTAAAATACATTCCTCTAAGAGTCACAAGGGTGAAGACTCCAAGTTGTTATGACTCACTGAGACTGCATCAAAACCATGGAACCCTGGCTATGTTTTAATAATAGGTGACTCTATTGTAATGCATATGGACACCAAGCTCACCAGGTAAGATAAGAATAGAGTGACAGCTGTCATTCTGGAGCCAGTGTCTAGGATGTAACAAGGGAGTTTAGATCCCTCCATCCTGACAAATATGATTACGACCTGATAGTGGTACACAGGGGTGAACAACCATAGACACTCTACACAGAGGAATATGCAGAAGGATGTGATGGAGCTTGCTATGCATGTGTCTGAGCCAGGAAAGACACAAGTCTTGAGGGATATTTTGTCATCACCCAGAATAATGTCAAGATTGAAGGACAAGAAAATTAGATTTAATGATTTCTATGTAGTTGGTGTTATTTTAAGAGGGATCCAGTATGTGTCAGCCAGAGATGAAATGGCTGACAAGTCTTATTATTTTTCTAGGGAAGGCCTTCACCTCTCTTACCAAGGCTTTCATATTCTGGCTAAAGCCTTTGGTGTCCCCATAGTGCCTTTTTAAGCAGAGTCCATCTGATGGACATTAAAATCTAGTAAATTATAATTTGGAACACATTAATGTGGCTTTACTCAATGCCAGGAGTCTAAAAAAAAAGCCCAAACATAAGACTTTCCTACAACTCGAACACATTCATATATGTATAGTTACAGAAACACCCCAGAATTTAATAAACTCTGTGTAAGCACCGTGTAAAGCCTACACAAAATATATGCATGTACACTGCCATGGTCCCCCCATGCATATGCCATGCATATTAATGATGATGTGTTGCCGAGAGAGAGCCGTGAAACACGGATATTGAATCAGTGTAGTCTGTTTTGTTTTTTTTTTTATTAAAAATGCATATTTTTGCAGTGCAGCACAGAGCACAGCTAAGCCAAGCAGAGCTCATGCATACATGGCAGACACCTGCCAAACATCTAAAAATAGAAAATGGATGTAATTAATTATTTATTGATGTGTTTAAGCATGTTTGCATGGTGCGGCTCAGTGCTCAGCACTGCTAACAGGTAGCTCAGTGGTATATGTGAAGGTATACCAGATTTCTTAATAGCCACGTAGCTTAATGGGTAGAGTTACAGCTGTATGTGGAGTAGGTCCAGGGTTTGAATACATGGAAGTCAGAAGTTGTCTGTATTTTTGTTGCACACGTTATGGACAAACTTTTAAAATATGGCTTTGCTGCGCTCTGATAAGCATTGCTTATTCATGCTAAGCACCATATAAACATGTTAACAGCTGCCAATGTTTGCGCAGTGCTCAGCTCTGCTTATCTGGTTTGTGCACCGCTAAGCAACATGGTGCTTTTTTGAATGTTGCTCATTGATGTGTAAGGGTGTGAAAACAACCTATATAAAGCACACTAGGAGGGAATTCTGCAGAAACCATTGGAGTCTATCATCTGTTGATATGGCTGATGGTGTTATAGGAGGTGTGCACTTTCAGGTGCAGTGGTGGGGCATTCGGGATTCCAGGGTCATGGTTGGGCTCCTAGTAAAAAAACATGAGGGCAGGCTGCTGCAGGGTGGTATACAGGGCTCAGAGTGTAAGGCAGAGGCCTGGGACTGGCTGGCCAGAGAACTCATCAGTGTTACTCTTATCCCCTGCACAGCTGAGCAATGTCATCACCATCATGATGACCTGAAAAGATGAAATAGGGGAACTTTGGACACCTTGGTGCAAGAAGCGAGGGCAGGGAATGTCCCACAAGTATGTAAGTACTTATTCCTCTGTTTTACCAATATATAATCTGAATGTCTTCAAAAATGGTATGCATAATGGAGTGCTTCTCTCCCAACAGCTGCATCTGAAAGGGCTCACAATGTTGAGTCTCATGCCAGGAGCCTGTCCAGGTTGCGCCGTGAGGGTGGTGGGTATGGATGTATTATGCCAACTGTAGTGCAATAAGCAAGAAAGAGTAAAGTAGTAACTGCAATAAATAATATACAATAAAGTCTGTAGTGAAATAAAGTTGGAATTAGAGCTGTAGTGCAATAAATGAATAATAACAACTATAGTTCAATAAGAACAATAAACAAAACCAATAACAGCAAGGAAAATGGTGTACATCAGAATTGTCTTGTCATAACCAATGCAGTAGAGCTATATGCATTGAGTCTGTAAGGTGATGTTGCTGCAGGCAAGTATAACCCTGTAATAGCTGTAGAATGCAAATCTAATGGCTGTAAATGGTATTGCTTAACTCATAGTACTGTTCAAGGCTGTCTCTAGGTCAATAATGGTCCCATAATGATCTGTCTTCCACAGGCTTCGGGTAATAAAGGTATATGGGTGAGGTAGCCCACTCCACAGCCAGATATTGTGTGTGTGTTGACTTCACAGATATTGCAAACCAATAACAGCTGTAGTAATATATGCAGTATGGTTGTATACAATACATGTGTGCTCTATTGGTACTGCAGTGTAGTAAAACACTGTAGTAGTACTAGAAAGCTAGAAGAAAGTCATGTACCCTGTACTGCACAATTCATAGTATGTTTCCAGGTGGTCTCCTGGAAAGTATCAGTCACCCTGTAGTCAGCATTGCCTCAGTACCTTAGTCTGTTGAATTTGTTATACACTGTACATTTTGCCGCACATAGTCCTGGGTTCAAATCCAGTGCTATGTAGCACTACATTTTCAGTATCAGTCACGTAATGCTCACAATTTCTCTCTCCCCAAGAACACAAAAATCTGATGGGTAAGTTCGCCTATATTATGTGCAGATATTGTGTTTAGATCTCACAGAATGTTACACTCAATATCAAGAATATGTGTATCAGCATTGCTGATTCAGAAATAAAACTGTGTGATCCCAGTATGGCTGTATCTCTTGCTTGTCCATACTATGCTGCTGCAGTCAATTATTAAAGTATTTGCAGATGTCCCCTGCAGTCAAAGCTAGTGGGTTTTACCCCCATGCCTGCCAACTAAGCCATGATGGCTGTCTAGTTTAATTACTGTACACAAACATGCCTTTTAAGTGTCACAATTTCTCGTAATATACTTAGAACTGACTAATCCATCTGTCACATGTTTACCAGATAAATTAATACCTGGAATGCAATGTGTTACCAAATCCATTTACAGAACACCCTGGTAGTTATATGTCTACATTATGTGAAACTGCTCTGAGTAGTTATGTACATGCATTTGTTAGTACTTACACCTTATTGTCTCATGCTATCAGCTTGAGAGGTATGTACATGCTAATCACAACTGTCAGTATACACCTGCAGAAGTATGTATGACCAGTGTTGTCAGGGATATTATCTACAATCTCACTAATGGAATGTTTTACTCTCTCTCTCCCCACCCTTATCTTAATTTATTCATTATTGTAATGTATTATTATGATTTAATATTAACATATTTTATTAAACTAACTATATTTTGGAAAATGTGGTTGATCATTCTTATGTTTTATTATGATTCAATATGAACATATTTTGTTAAACTAACTGTTTTGCTGGACAAATGGTTTACTTCACACTGGCATGCTGTTACATTATGTTGTGTTGCACATAATATGCATTAATATGTATTTGGATTAATAAATATGATGTTGCATTCTATTAATACTAACAATGGTTTGGTTATTACTAACCATAACATATTGCTTTACCTCATGTCCCACAGCACGTCAAGGTAGGCCACCCTGGCTGATCCCCCTACCTTTCCTCAACTGGCTATTGCACTGGGTCTCAGCACATCTGGGACCCAGACCGGTAGTGATCCCTCTGCTGCCCCTGCATTGCCTGCAGTGTCGGATAGTACTGCCCTGGGGGATGGGGCCCAGTCCCCCTCTGGGAAAGGTGGCAGAGGGGGAGTGGTCACCCATGATGAACTACCAGTCCTGGTGCACAGGATAGTCCACCGTGGTTCTGACCAATGCCTGTGCTGGATTGAGGGCATGCTGGCCGACCTGGTGGGACAGCATCGCCTTGCTGCCCAGCCTCCAGCACAGCAACCCTTGTGGCAGTAAAGGAGAAGTGCCGACGGTCCCATGGGTGGGGACGTGACTGAATCTGCTCCTGTCTGGAGGCACACATGACTTGGATTCCACAACACCCTCATCTTGAAAGTGTTCACCTCTTCATGTGTCACACACCACCCCTGTCTGCTGTCTTGTTTGTCTTGTCTGTTTGCAAATGCATCCTCACCTACCCAGCTTACCACCCCAACATGTACCTATGTCCATTCCCCAACATTCCACTCTCATCTTAAAAAAAAAGAGCATCTGTCCCAAAAAACGTCCCATACATAGATCTCCATTTCAAACTCATGTCAACTGGACACACGTAATTTGGTCCAATTGGCTTGACAATGCAGTTATGTTGTCCTCAACCCTCTCTCTTGGGTTTGAGAACCCAAATTCATGTACAAATCTGTCAAAGTGCTCAGTTGTTGCTTTCCTAGAAATGGATAGCTATGGTTCTTTCCTGCACCTTTCCTGCACATCCCTCCCTACCTTTAAATACATTTACTCCCCTGCTTGCCCCCATTTCACCACTTTCCTACCTCCCTTTTTTCTTTTCTTTATATTTTTTTAGCATGGAGCTGTGCATTGGGCTGTGTTGCGCAGCTTCACTAAGCTCAACTAAATACAGCCATAATGAGTGCATGTGTTTCAAACATTGTAACTCACATGTGCAAAATAAACACCTTTGCCGTGTTTTGAATCAGAGCCCACCACACCTGCAGCACACTGCATTAACATGCTATGCCACGCAACTCTTAATTAAAACAGGTTGTTTAAGCAAAGTATAGCAATTGCCAATTAATGTCATTAGGCATGTTTCAGCGGAGCTGTACACTGTGCTTCACTGCACCAACTGGAATAAAAAGTAATGGAATAAATGGGAGTGTACCTTGGACTGTGGTGCAATAGTACACCACTAGATAGCCAAAGACATGATAATGGATGTAACTGAGTCATCTGATTGCAGGTAAATGTGCCCTTTTATCAGCAACATTTAGAAAGTCACCTGCTAAGGAATTCATGGCAAACTACATGTTCAGCTGGGACTCTGGTGCAGAAATACATCCAAATAAAGCCATGCACATACTGATGGATGTAGAAAATGTTTGTCACAGCCTGTATGTGTGCTCAGTCTGTTAAATGACTTGCATACAGTACATTTTGCCACACACAGTCCTGGGTTCAAATCCAGTGTTGTGTTGTATTTCAATTACATTATTGTGAAGACAGCAATTAATGGATCACTAATACACTCTTTATCCACACAAAGCATTGCAAATGAAATATCCGCTTTTCAATGCATGAAGTCATAGGCCTGCAGGTAGGGATATACTTCACATATCCATATAGCAGTACAATATGTCACCTAGTACTCTGTTATTGACACAGTTGCCTAACATATGCATCTTAAACAC
The DNA here is from genome assembly GCF_019279795.1 of Protopterus annectens. Taxonomy (NCBI): domain Eukaryota; kingdom Metazoa; phylum Chordata; order Ceratodontiformes; family Protopteridae; genus Protopterus; species Protopterus annectens. The sequence continues at coordinate 403,587,302 of NC_056729.1, read as the reverse complement.
ATGCCTTTATTGGAGTGTAAAGGGTACACTAACCCTGGCACTGCCTCAACAACAAGGCTAACACAGCTGACACAGATACACCTACAGCTTGTTGTCCTCCAATGTGTTCACACTCTCTGCCTGTGTCTACTACCTGCAGCAGCGGCTGCAGCCTGTGGTACACACAGCTCTATGTTATGGTTTCTGCTACAAACCTACCCTCTGTGATGATGTAGTCTCCTCATCCCAGTAGTGTCCATCTCAACAGCTAAAAAGGGGGTCCAGGTCTACATGGAGGCCTTATATATTGCATAGTGGTGGCATGTCATTGGCAATTCAGCTGCTTTGGCTGCAGTTAGCATTTCAGAACAACAAATTGGTTTAGAGGTAATCACCTGCTGATGGGGAGCATGTTTAAAAGGCAGGCAGCTGGCTATGGGGAACCATTTTGTATGAGACCTTACTCACACAGTGCATGTCTTTGTAAACCTTTACCAGACACACAGTTTAACGGAAGTGTACTGCACTCTAGCAGGTATGTAACTGTTTTTTGTGTATAACAAGATTCAGATGGGAGGACAGAGGTATGGGGAATAGGGATTAAATCAGTAAGCCAGTCATACACCTGTGGTAATGACATATCAGTGATTCCCTGTTGACCTATACCTACAGGGGACATACAATACTCAAAGGTTGCATTGTCTTTTGTCAATGTGGCACACTGCTATTGTTGGACTGTCCCTTCAGGGTGGTTGTAATAGCACACTGCTATTTGTCTGGCACTGGTCTTATGACATATTATTGGGTGGTTGGCCTTAGACGAAACATCACAGTAGATTGGAGTGTTGGGTGTATGATCATACAGCAGAATTTCTCATGGCACACAGGGAAATGCCTCACTATTGGTACTATCTTAGTTTGATCCACACACGTTATATGTTGCCACACTGTGGGGTAAGACATGTGTGAGCAAGCAGTGGATAGTGATGGAAATCTGCCCTTGTTGTACCTGTACATAGTGGATATCCACATAGCTGATCCAGCAATGTTTTCCACTTGTGTTGTCTTTCAGGAATTATGTACCAAAGATGACACCCACCCTTCTCGGATGCAGAGAATGAGATAATCTTGCAAGGACTAAGGCAGCATCATGACATCCTGCTATCCAGGAGGAGACATAATAGGGAACAGTGGGCTGCATTTTGGCCAGATCTTGTTTGTAATGTTAATGCAAAGGGCCAGCAGGGCAGGACATATGAGCAGGTCCAACACCGGGCAACAGATATGATTAATGCTACATGTCGATGGGCAGTGGATATAGCCAAGGATTGTGCTGTCAGCAGTGGAGGGCCTGCAGTGGAACAACAGCTCTCAGCCACTGAGGAATTCCTGGCATACCTAGGTACATGTGACAGCTCCCAGGCATCCATCACACCGCACATTGTGGAGGTAGGTGCCACAGTTTCCATAGCTGAGGAGTGTGGAGGTAAGCTTACTCTGATCAGCATTGTACTGCTGTAGCAGTTTGTGTGTCAGGCTGTAGATTATTTTATATGGGGGTCAGGTTTTTGTTCCTGGAAGGGTGTAACCTTAGGTATACACCCATACAGAGATTGGGACCAATGCAACAAGTAACACAGTAGCGACTGTAAATGTGATATATATGGATGTATTACCTTGTGCTGCAACATGCAGTGGTACTGACATTACCCTTCTGTCAACTTTTCATAGGTCCATTGAGTATTGGCCAAGGCCATGGTCCTGCTCCTGATAAGTATGACACTTGTTTTGTTAAGGCACAATTATAGTCTAGTACGGTTAAGGGCCAGAATAATGACCTATGTACATGTAGTTATGTGTGTAAACAGTACAGGATGTTATTAAATACCATTCTGGAAGAGGTATACCAGTGTCAGTCTGGAGTGTACATCCCGAACCTGTCGGTATTGGGTATACAACAGTGAATGCATCCACATCTTTCTGACCAGTGACAGTCGAAGGCTACAGTACTCTCTGTGTTCAATTGATATGACCCATAGTTCCATAACATGTTTTAAAATGCAGACACACACACACACACACACACACACACACACACACACACACACACACACACACACACACACACACACACACACACACACACACACACACACACACACTCTGACACAGTCACGCACCAAGTGGGCTGGAGTGAGATTAGAACCCCTAGCTATCTAATCTTATACACTATAGATCACGACACTTATCACATGTACCGTGGATTACATCTAATACTACACTGTCAGCTGGTAGTCTTAAGGTGGCTGACGTCATCAGGCCTTGTAGAAGAGGGCAGTGTGGAAGGTAGCAGCAAGTTACAGGGCCAAAAAGTGTATAACCATTGCAGGTAGCTAGCCCATGAAGGCATGTCAGGTCATTTGCAGGGAGATACAAACACACACACACACACTGTCTCAGTCACGCGCCAAGTGGGCTGGAGTGAGAGTAAAACCCCTACTTGTCTAGTCATATACACTATAGATCATAATACTTATCGCACTTACCACATATTAAGTCTGTTGCATGTGGGATTGCAGGCATAGTACTTGTGCATTACACAGACTAGGACTGTGTTGACCAGCATCTGTGGCCTGCCGTGTGATATTGCTTCATACTGTTATCTGCATCCAGTATCCTAGCAGTGGGATAACTGTACTTATTCTAGCTATGTGTGCATAGTTACCAGTATGGCCATATTTGGTTGCTTGCAGTTACATAGGCATACCTGTGGGCAGGGACAGGTTGCCCTGTCCATACATGCATTGACAACATTATACATTACAGCACCTGCTCACCTGTGTCTGTCTATGTGGTGGCATCCAGCAGGCACAGAGGTCTGTGGGTAAGTGGAATTTGTATGGTTGTACCCTTAGCTTGGATCCTTTGAGCAACAGTATGGCTGTGTGATAGTGAAGATTTACTCACCATTATTAGGGTATGTCAGACAATACAGACATCCACACACATATTTCAGTATATAACAAGGATGTATATATAACTGTAGCTCTGTGTGTGTGTGTGTGTGTGTGTGTGTGTGTGTGATATGTATATGTGTTATGTAAATATATGGGGGGTGTATGTATCATTTTAATATATATAGCTATATATATATCAGTACATATCTTTTTGTCACTACATTGCGATAGCTATACTATGCATTAACAAAAAAACAAAATAAAAATGCACAAACTACTATAAAACAAGCACAATACTAGCTATTGAATAAAGAAAGAATCGTATCTTATGTTAAGTGCTTTTCATTTACTGCATTAATAAACTTCATCAGACAAAATCAGTGAAACACATTTACTACAGTTAAATAGTTTAAAATTTGGCGCCCTTTTTCTACAACAGGAAAAGACATCACAAACCTAAATATGCTACTTCCCCATTGCATGTACCATTATTCATAAATAAGTACATATTATATATATATATATATGACTAAACACTCTAAATACAGCAAAAACACACAATATATGCAACTGTGTAAATTAAAAATTATACTTAGCTGTCTAAAATATTAAATAAATATACATTTATATCCATAAATGAAATATTTGTTTATTAACCTAAACAATACTTATTATAATTATTGAAGCAACCCTTATCTGCTTAATGCTTTTAATTTTAAAATACTGTTAATACTGCAAAGATCATTGCGTCCAGGCCATGCATAAGAATGAAGCATAAGCTGCCATATTAACCTTGCCTTTTCCATTTGTACTTCCCAGGGACCACCTCTATCATTACTAAGCACTTGCTGCAGTATTCCAAATCTAAAATGATGATCATGATGTTCATGCACATACTGCCACATATATTACCCCCTTGGAATTACAATTAGATTTACCCTTAATGGTATATCCTTTGCCTTTTATCTGTATGCATTGGCCTTGATGTATATATTTACAATAATTGCACATTCCACATCTATTCATAATACCCACTGATTTATTGGCTCTCTTGCCATTCTCCAAGTTTTTAAGATTGCTTGCTCTCCTTGCTACCATTTTGACACAATTTTGTTCTAATATTCAAATCCTCATCCATTAGTGTCCAGCTTTTCATCATAATAGCCTTAATTTCATAAAAATGTGTATTGAATGTAGTTATAAAATGTGCAGCATTATCCAGGCGGCATTCACTCACACCCAAAGGTATTGAGATATTACTATATGTTAAAATAGGTGCAAAATGACCATTTAATCTTTTTGTTTTAACTTCAATATACATTTTTTAAGAATATGGTTGGGATAACCTCTCTTTCTAAACATCTGTTTCTTTGAACTCAGCACTTGTTCAGAACTCATTGTAAGCACTACATAAACTGCAAATTACTACAGCACTCAACTTTCCTCACTTGTCTAGTGGGAAGCAGTTTTTAGTACTTAATAAATAAGCACTTATCCAGGCATGTCTAAGGGTCAGCTCCCAGTGATTTCTCCTGTCTACCTAATGAATCTGGGCATCTTGGGGCAATGCAACAATTGCCTCATGTACATAGACAACCCTCTCCTCCTACCACCCAACACTACAACCTGTGAGAGATGCACTTATATAGCCAAACTGGAAGCAAAGATCTCTTCACCCAAGACTGGACTAGACAGTCAAGAGGAGAAGGTAAACACTTGCACCACACCACACTCATCACATAGTCCCTCAAAACCTACACCACCAAAACACACACATAGAAACACAAAACACACACCTACATTCGCGGAGGCTCTCAATAAAAACCTTCCCAAGCATCATGGACATCCAAAGCATAAACACAAGCAAACTCCACCCCCCAACACAACCCAAATGACACATAGCCCACAAACTCAGTGTGCCACTCAACCACAGCCCATAAGGTATAACAACGTACCCAACACTCTAGTCATAGGTGACTCTATAGTCAGGCACACTGATGTTCCACTCACTAGACTAAACAAGGAGAAAGTTACTGTCAGCTGCCTGTCAGGTGCCAGGATCCGCCACATAACGCATGCACTCAGGTCACTGCACAATAAGTACAAATATGACACTGTCATTGTCCGTGTTGGTGTGAATGACCTGAGATGTACCTCTCTGGACTACATGAAAAGAGACATGGAGGAGCTCCCCGATCTTGATCCCAGGCAGGTATGACCCTAACCCTGAGTATCATCCTGCCATCACCCAGAATTATACCACAGTACAAGGACAAAATGATTGACTTCAACAATTGGCTAAGCTTCTGGTGTCATTCTAAGGGGATCCAGTATTTGTCTGCCTGGGATGACATAATCGACAGTCCATGATGCTTTGCCAGAGATGGCCTGCACCTGTCACCCTTAGGATTCCAGATACTGGCTAAGGCTCTTGCCACCCCTATAGTGCCTTTTTTAGGCAAGGTCCAAATGACAAATTCACCACCGTAACAGGTACAAGCAAGCAAAATCTGAGGGTAATGCTACTCAATGCTAGAAGTCTAAACCTCAAAATGCACTCACTCGAGGCACTCCTTAAAATGGAGAACATTGACATCTGTGCAGTGACAGAGACCTGGTTCAAAGCTCCAGATAGCACCCCTGCATTACCAGGCTTCAATTCATACCACACCTTTCGGCCACCTAACCCAGAAAGAAGCACTAAAGGCGGAGGCGTGTCCATATTCATTAAGGATATCCACACCTCCAGGCTAGTTGCACAGCATAATGCAGCCGAGATTATCCAAGTGCAACTAACTCTGGGCAAGACCACAATCCAAATTGTAGCTTGCTACAGACCCCCCACCATGCCCCAGGATTCACACTCCTCATTTCTTGGTACACTGGAAAGTATTAGGGTACAACCCAACACTCTAATAATGGGCGATTTCAACTACCCCACCATTAACTGGGAAAATTACTCATGTACCAACTCTTTTGCTCAACGATTTCTAGAATTCATAAATTCCAATGCCTTGGATCAACTTATTCACACCCCCACCAGGGGCAGCAATATCCTAGACCTGGTCATTACCAACATGGGAAACTGGTGTTCCACACCAGAGGTCAATTCCTCGTTGGTCAGATCCGACCACAAGCTAATCAGCCTAGACATCCACATCCCACCCCCTTCCCCAATTAGGGAAACCATCGTAAAAAACTTCTCCAAAGCCAACTTCACACTTCTTAAGACAGAAGTGGCAAACTTCATGACACCCATGCAGACGGACATTAGAGGTATGACTGCCAAATCCTACACAAATGCACTTTATAAGCACTTACATGAGTGCATGGATCATGCTATCCCTAATAGAACCAATATGTTATCCTCCAAAAAAAGGCAGCCATTCTGGTGGTCCTCTGCCATAAACAAACTCTACAACAGAAGAAAGAAACTGTTGCAAAAAAGAGTAAAATCCCATGACTGGAGGAACTCCCTGGTCAACCTCAGTAAGAAGCTGAGATCCCTCATAAAATCCTCCAAAGCTAGTTACGAAAACAAAATTGCCACTGACTCTAAAGACAACTACAAAGCATTCTATAGCTATGTCAAGAATCTAAATGGGTACACTCAGATCTGCTCTGAGTTACAGCACAATGGCACTAAATATACAGAACCAACTGATATTGCCAACATCCTAGCAGATAGGTTCAGTGCTAACTTTTCCCTACTCTCACCCCCTAGAGGGCCCATCTCTATAGCAGAAGAATGCAAAGTTCCTATAATCATGGCTGCACAGCTAAAAAACACACTCTCCAAAGCCAAGAACACAGCATCCATGGGACCTGACAATATCTCAGGCTGCGTTCTACATGAACTACAGAATGAACTGGCACCCTACCTAAGTACCATTTTCAATCATAGTCTCACCTCAGGCTTTTTACCCACTGAATGGCGCACCGCGACGGTTATCCCACTTCCCACTCCACAAAGGGGGAGCCACGACGGACACCAGGAACTACCGCCCCATTAGCCTGACTAGCCTGGTCTGCAAGGCCATGGAACGTATCATCATAGAACTCATCAACAAAGACATTGGTAATCTCCAAACTCTGGACCCTACCCAGTTTGGATTTGTAACAGGCAGATCATGTCTCCTAAACCTGATTGACTTCTTTGAAGCAGTCACCAAAGCCATAGATGAGGGTAAAATGGTTCACACAGCTTATCTAGATCTCGCCAAGGCTTTCAACACCATCCCCCACTCTGGAATTATAGATAAGCTCACTAAACTAGGTATAAATCCCTATGTCACAAGATGGGTTGCCAACTGGCTCATGGACAGAACCCACACTGTGAAAGTAGCGGATTCCAAATCCGACATCAGATCAGTGACAAGTGGAGTACCACAGAGTTCAGTCCTGGGTCCTCTCCTGTTTGGTATCTACTTCTCTGAGGTGCAGGCCAACATGGAAGGTCTTTGGCTAACAAAGTTTGCAGATGACTGCAAACTAGGAGCCATAATCGAAACTCCTAACGATGTGGACAAACTACCAAAGGGCTTCACTGAGACAGATAGCTGGTGTCAAAGCCATGGCCTGAAGCTCAGTTTCAAAAAGTGTATTGTCATCCCCTTTGGTAAAAACTCTGTACCCATGAATTACCACATAGCTGGTAGTCTACTTAATTTCAAAAATGTGATGAGACCTTGGGACACAGGTGGACAGTAGTCTCTCCTTTGATAATCACATCGCCACAGTGGTCAGGAAATCCTTCTACGCGGCTCATCTCATCACAAAAGGATTCTCATCCAGAAAAAAAGAGGTAATTGTTCCCCTCTACTCATCACTCATTAGACCCATTATAGAGTACAACACCCCTTTTGGTATGTACCTCACAAGACATCTACAACAACTGGAAAGACCACAGAAATACCTCACAAAGAGGATTACTGGCCTCAAACAGATGCCCTATGCAGACCGTCTCAAAAAACTACAGCTTTACTCCATCGCATATCGCCTACTCAGGGGCGAGCTCTGCCTAACATACAAAGCTATGTCAAACCCAGAGCTGTTGGACATGCTCCACTTAAAGAAATCCCAATCCCTCCGAGCTACATGCTCTTGGGACCTAAACCTTGTCACCACAATAAACAGAACATGCTGGAAGGATAGATTACTGTTCCAGAGACTTCCCATACTCTGGAACAGACTACCTATCTATGTCAAACAGAGCTCCTCATTAGCACTCTTCAAGAAAAATCTTGATGATTGGATGGGAAATTCACCCTGGGGATCACTTCTGTGGCTCTTCTCGACAGGGGCACAGGAAAATAATTTTCTTGGGTGGCGAAAGCCAGGGTACATTTTTTGGCTAGGCTTGTATGGGCCAGAGACTTCCCATACTCTGGAACAGACTACCTATCTATGTCAAACAGAGCTCCTCATTAGCACTCTTCAAGAAAAATCTTGATGATTGGATGGGAAATGGGAAATTCACCCTGGGGATCACTTCTGTGGCTCTGTGCGACAGGGGCACAGGAAAATAATTCTCTTGGGTGGCAAAAGCCAGGGTACATTTTTTGACTAGGCTTGTATGGGCCCTAAGGCCGATAGCCTAGTACCTACCTATGAAATTATTGCACTCTATGTCAAAGTCCATATCTAAACTGACCATCCTTGCCGCCTGTACCAGTTGTCCCTTAACTACTGATTTTTTTGTTAATTGATGGGTGTGCACTAGAAAAATGCAAGAATAAATTTGAGTAGGTGGGTTTTCTATAAATATTCACTATAAATCTATTAGTATCCCTGTTCTTACTCAAAATAACATCCAAAAAATTAATCTCCTTATTATACACTTGTTGTGTAAATGTCAAATATGAAGTAGTTGTATTAATATATGAAAAAAATAAATCTAGTGCTACTTGACTACCCTTCCAAAGGATGAATATATCATCCAAATAACGTAAATATAGGCTGATATGTTGAAAAAAACTCACTCCCATAGATGTACTGCTGTTCCCTCATAGCCATAACTATATTCACAAAAATTGTGCCACAAGGTGAGCCCATGGCTACACACACCTGTTGTAAAAAGTATCTACCCTTAAAATAGATGTAATTTTTCTTAAGAAATATTTCCAAGAGTTCAGTATGCAAATTAATTTTGGACTGTGCGATCCCCTGTTCACCTAAAATAGTTTCTACAGCCTGTATGCCGTCTTCTTGAGGGATCACAGAGAATAAGTCCTTGATGTCCACTGTAACAAGTATACTATGGTCACAATACTGTGTGCATTTAATTATCTCAAGGAAATACCATGATTCGTTACAAATTTGGGGACATTTCATTATTAAGCTCTTTAAACTATTGGCCAAATACTTTGCACATGCATAAGTAATTGGATTGTGACTGTCTACAATTGGTCATAATGGTGGATTATTCACATTCTTATGCACCTTTGGCACCCCAAATATAGTAGGTATTATAGGATAAATAATATTTAAATAATTATAAGTGCCAATATCTATTCTAAAATGAAACATATCATTAAGGGCCATATGTACCCTTTCTGTAAGCTACATTAAGCTCATTTTTACTGACCTCCTGATATGTTTCTGTATTTAATATATCTAACATTCTTTGTTCATAGTCAAACATCTCCATTATGACTAACCCCCCCCCCCCCTTATCAGGCTTCATTATTCTTAAAGACTGATACATGAGAAATGACAAATTAATTCTCTATTTATCTGTTAAATTGTCATTCAAAGGTTTTTTGTTATTCACCATATGCCTGATAACCAATTCACATATTCTTTCATATGCTGCTAAAACAGGATGAAGTGGGGGGTTGAATGTACTATGGATACATGTTAATTCAAGGGATTCAGAATGTGCTATCTGATTGTCACCAAATAACAATGTGAAATTTAATTTTCTTAAAAATAACTTCAAGACAATCAATATTTGTGCAAGATTAGGTTGCTTAGATGGTACATATGTAAAACCTTTGCTTAATAAATTCACCATTGATTCATCTATCACAGTATCTGAAAAATTATACACTTTAAAATCACCTAAGGAATTACATAATGACTGGACTACTATGAACATCATTAGAAACTGAATAAATAATAGCTATATCTTCCTCGATCCATGTGGTACTGCATGGAATGCTTAGTTGTATTTCCTCCCCCTGCCATGATACTGGTACCCCCCTTTCCTCTGATTCCGCCTCGAGAGGTGTGTAAAAACCCTGATTGTCAGACCAACCATGTCTGTTATTAACATTCTGATTATTTTTATTTTTTATTCTTTCTGATCTTCCAAGAGGTGGGAAATGTTCATCATACTCTTCAAAATCATTCTGACAGGCGACTTGTTCAGCATCATTAATTATTACTTGTTGCTGCTGTGCCCTTGCGTTTTGACTATTGTTAACAGTATTATTTATATAATGCACTTGTGTTTTAAATTTCGGTGGTTTAGGGTAAGCATGACCCTTGCTATACTGTTACTGGTTCCTTAATTTATTATGTTTTTTGAACTTAAAGTCAGATAAAATATGTTCAATAATGATATGATGTTCATATTTATATCTACTATAATTAACACCCGCTTGCAGTTGTTTTTCTAAGGCATCACATTCTACTAACAACATACCTATTTCCTTTGCATTATACTTAATAGCTCTAACAATTCAAAACCATGTCTTGTCATTCATAGTTAACAATTCACAATTATTGTAGATATATACATCAAGGCCAATGCATACAGATAAAAGGCATAGGATATACCATTAAGGGTAAATTTAATTGTAATTCCAAGGGGGTAATATATGTGGCAGTATGTTAACTCTGCCCAGCAATTTATAAAGGAAAAACCACCAGGTTTCTTAAGGAAAGAATCTATGAGCACATGTATGCAATAAGGAAAGAGTAACTGTTATTCTAAGTCTTTTGGTTTAAGCACTTGGGCTTCATACAGGCTGTTTTACATTAAGAAGGTTTGTGGTCTGCACTGTTGTGGCAGAACAGGTAGCTTACATCCTTCTAAGCTGGGAATTGCTGATTGAAGGCCCAGTGTCTGCTATTCTAAAAGTGTATTAGTTCTGGCTTAAGCACTTGGACTTCAGGCCAGTTATTCTACATTAAGAATGTTTGTGGTCTGCACTCTTGTGGGAGGAGAGGCTGGATTCTGCCCTTATGAGCTGGGAATATCTGGTCACAGGCTTATTGTGCCTGCTTATTTGAACTGTTTCTTTCTGAAATTGGTGCGGCTTGTTGCTGTAGCACAGACCAGATTCAGGCCTGCTGAATCTAGCTTTGTATAACTTGAGCACTGATCCAGGCCATCTTTTTTTGGAGAAGGTTCCCCTGCACCCTAGTAAGCAGGGTTGTACAGTTAGAACTTGTCTGATTGAAGACTGCTGGAACAGGGATCAGTTTTGAGCTTTTTTCTGGTTAATTTGGTAACTTGTTTAAATCAGTTTGTTCTTTTTCTATTGTTTTATATATATATATATATATATATATATATATATATATATATATATATATATATATTTATATATGTCAAGAATCTAAGTGGCAATGCTCAGATCTGCTCAGAGTTAGTGCAGAATGGCACAAAATACACTGAACTGACCGATATCACCAACATCCTGGCAGCCAGGTTCAGCGCAAACTTCACCCCCCTCTCACCCCCAAAAGGGCCCATATCCATACCAGAAGAATGTAGAGTCCATGAAATCACAGACACTCATGTTAAAACAGCCCTCTCCAAAACCAAAAACATAGCATCAATGGGATCGACGGTGTCCCAGGCTGCATCCTACACAAGCTCAAAGATGAACTAACTCTTCATCTAACCACACTGTTCAAACTCAACCTCTCCACAGGCTACGTACCCATAGAGTGGCGCACAGCAACGGTTATTCCACTCGACAAAGGTGGAGCGAGAACAGACCATGGGGGCTATCGCCCTATAAGCCTGACTAGCTTGGTCTGCAAGGCTATGGAGTGCATCATCATGGAACTCCTTAATAGAGACATTGGGAACCTCCAAACACTGGACCCTGCCCAGTTCAGCTTTGTTAAGGGCAGATCATGCCTCCTAAACCTGGTGGACTTTTTTGAGACAGTTACCAAGGCTATAGATGAGGGAAAGGTGGTACACACAGCCTACCTAGACCTTGCAAAGGCCTTCAACACCATTCCCCATTCTGGTATTATAGACAAGCTCACCAGCTTGAACATAAACCCCTATGTCACAAGATGGGTTGCCAACTGGCTCACTGACAGAACCCACATGGTGAGAATTGTGGGAGCTAGGTCCAACTCTAAACCGGTTAACAGTGGCATTCCCAAGGGCTCAGTCCTAGGACCCCTCCTGTTCAGCATATACTTCTCAGAGGTACAGGCAAGCACAGGAGGACTATGGCCAACCAAGTTCACAGACGACTGCAAACTAGGGGCTATAATTGACTCTCCAGCTGACACAGACATCCTCCAAAATGGTCTCACTGAGACGGATACCTGGTGTCAAAATCATGGCCTCAAGCTAAATGCCAAAAAGTGCATAGTCATCCCCTTTGGAAAAAGCAAAGTACCCACAAACTACCACATAGGTGGTAGCCCCCAAAATACATAAGACATAATAAGGAATCTGGGGACCCAAGTAAATAGTAATCTTCTTCTTCTTCTTTCATCTGCTCCCATCAGGGGTCGCCACAGCAGATCAACATTTTCCATTTCTTCCTGTCCACTGCATCTTGCTCTGTAACACCAACCACCTGCATGTCCTCTCTCACCACATCCACAAACCTTATCTTAGGCCTTCCTTTTTCCCTGTTACCTGGCAGCTTCATCCTTAGCATCTTTTTCCCAATATACTCTGCATCCCTCCTCAGCACTTGTCCAAACCAACATAATCTTACCTCTCTGGCTTTGTCTCCAAACCTTCCAACCTGGGCTGACCCTCTAATATACTTATTCCTAATCCTGTCCATCCTCGTCACACCCAGTGCAAATCTTAACATTTTCAACTCTGCCACATCAAGCTCTGACTCCTGCCTTTTTGTCATTGCCACTGTCTCCAACCCATATAACATAGCTGGTCTCACTACCCTCTTGTAGACCTTTCCTTTCACTCTTACTGGTACTCGTCTGTCACAAATCACTCCTGACACTCTTTTCCACCCACTCCATCCTGCCTGTACTCTCTTCTTCACTTCTCTTCCATACTCACCATTACGCTGAACTGTTGATCCCAAATATTTAAACTCATCCACCTTCGCCACCTCTACTCCCTGCATCCTCACCATTCCTCTATCCTCCCTCTCATTCACACATGTATATTCTGTCTTAGTCCTGCTGACCTTCATTCCTCTTCTCTCTAGAGCATATCTCCACCTCTCCAGGGTCTCCTCCACCTGTTTCCTACTCTCACTATAGATCACAATGTCATCTGCAAAATCATAGTCCACAGGGACTCCTGTCTGATCTTGTCTGTCAACCTGTCCATCACCATTACAAATAAGAAAGGGCTCAGAGATGAACCTTAATGTAATCCCACCTTCACCTTAAACGCATCCGTCACTCCCACCGCAGACCTCACCACTGTCACACTACCCTTGTACATATCCTGTACCACTTTTACATACTTCTCTGACACTCCCGACTTCCTCATACAATACCACAACTCTTCTCTAGGCACCCTGTCATATGCTTTCTCTAAATCCACAAAGACACAATGCAACTCCTTCTGACATTCTCTGTATTTCTCCATCAACACTCTCAAAGCAAACATTGCATCTGTAGTGCTCTTTCCTGGCATGAAACCATACTGCTGATCACTAATCATCACCTCCCTTCTTAACCTAGCTTCCACTACTCTTTCCCATAACTTCATGCTGTGACTGATCAATTTAATCCCTCTGTTCTACAGTTCTGCACATCACCCTTATTCTTAAAAATCGATATCAAAACACTTTTTCTCCATTCCTCAGGCATTCTCTCACTTTCCAAGATTTCATTAAACAATCTAGTTAAAAAAAAACTCCACTGCCATTTCACCTAAACACCTCCATGCTTCCACAGGTATGTCATCTGGACTAACAGCCTTTCCGTTCTTCATCCTCTTCATAGCTATCCTTACTTCCTCCTTGCTAATCCACTGCACTTCATGATTCACTATCTGCACATCATCCAACCTTCTCTCCCTCTCATTCTCTTCATTCATCAGCCCCTCAAAGTACTCTTTCCATCTGTTTAACACACTCTCCTCGCTTGTGAGTATGTTTCCCCTCATTATCCTTTATCACCCTTACCTGCTGCACATCTTTACTAGCTCGGTCCCTCTGTCTGGCCAATCGGTACAGGTCCTTTTCTCCCACCTTAGTGTCCAACCTTTTATACAACTCGTTATATGCCTTATCCTTAGCCTTCGCCACCTCTCTCTTTGCCATGCATCACATCTCCTTATACTCTTGTCTACTTTCTTCATCTCTCTGATAATCCCACTTCTTCTTCACCAACCTCTTTCTCTGTATACTCTCCTGCACTTCTTCATTCCACCACCAGGTCTCCTTGTCCTCCTTCCTCTTTCTAGATGTCACACCAAGCACCTTTCTAGCCATCTGTCTTACTAGCTCTGCTGTAATTACCCAGCTATTCGGTAACTCTTCACTGCCACCCAGTGCCTGTCTTATCTGTACCTTGAACATCACCTCACAATTACCATTTTTCAATTTCCACCATATGATCCTTGGTGCTGCCTTCACACTCATCCTCCTCTTCTTAATCACCAATGTCATCCTACAAACCACCAGCCTATGCTGCCTAACTACACTTTCCCCTGCCACCACTTTACAGTCTCCAATCTCCTTCAGACTGGCTCTTCTAAATAAGATATAATCCATCTATGTGCATCTTCCTCCACTCTTGTATGTCACCCTATGCTCCTCCCTCTTGTTAAAATACGTATTCAACACAGTCACATCCATCCTTTTCGCAAAATCCACTACTATCTGACTTTCTGCATTCCTTTGCTTAACACCATATCTACCCATCACTTCCTCATCCCCTCTGTTCCCTTCACCAACATGCCCTTTGAAATCTGCTCCAATCACCAGTCTCTCACCCTTGGGTACAGTCATCACCACTTCATCCAACTCACTCCAAAATTCTTCTTTCTCATCCATCGCACACCCAATTTGTGGAGCATATGCACTAACAACATTCATCATTACACCATCAATTTTCATCTTCATAAACATCACTCTGTCCGACACTCTTTTCACCTCCAAAACACTCTTAGCATACTTTTCCTTCAGGATAATGCCTATGCCATTTCTCCTCCCATCCACACCATGATAAAACAATTTGAACCCGCCTCCGATACACCTAGCCTTGCTCCCCTTCCATATGGTCTCTTGCACACACAATATACCAACCTTCCTTCGGTCCATCATATCAGCTAGCTCTCTCCCTATACCAGTCATTCTGCCAACATTCAAAGTTCTGACCCTCGCTATCACAGTCCTAACCTTTACCTGCCTTCGGCCATGCCTTCCGCCTCTTCTCCTCTTTTGGCCAACAGTAGCCCAATTTTCACCAGCACCCTGTTGGCCAACAGTACTGGTGGCGGTCGTTGTTAACCCAGGCCTCGACCGATCCAGTATGTATATGTGTACTTTTGTCTGCATGTATGATTTGGCAAAATTTTACCCCGGATGCCCTTCATGACGCAACCAAGTAAACAATAATCTCTCCTTTGATAATCACATTACCAAAGTGGTTAGAAAATCCTTCTACGTGGCCCACCTAATCACAAAAGGGTTCGCATCCAGATCAAAAGAGGTCATTGTGCCCCTCTACCCATCACTCATCAGACCCATCATAGAGTACAATGCCCCATTTGGGATGTACCTTACAAGACACCTGCAACAGCTGGAAAGACCACAGAAGTACCTCACCAAGAGGATCACTGACCTCAAACAGATGCCCTATGCAGCTTGACTGAAGAAATTACAGCTGTACTCGGTTGCATACCGCCTACTCAGAGGTGATCTCTGCCTGACATACAAGGCCATGTCCAACCCAGAATTGATGGACATGCTCCACCTAAAGAAAATCTTATCCCTGCGAGCCACATGCTCTAGGGATCTAAACCTCACCACAACAATACATAGGACATGCTGGAGGGATAGATTCCTGTCCCAGAGACTTCCCATGCTTTGGAACAAGATTCCAGTCTACATTAGGCAGAGCTCCTCGCGAACACTCTTCAAAAGAAACCTTGACGAGTGGATGGGAAACAGAAAGTTTACCTCAGGGATCACTTCAGTGGCTCTGCTGAACAGAGGCACAGGGAACTAATCTAAGGGGGAGACGAAAGCCAACACATTCTGGCTAGGCTTATAAATGTCTTTGGGCAGATAGCCTAGTACCTACCTATGAACCTATTAAATAATGCACTAGCCAAACATGTGCATGAACATCCTGATCATCATTTTAGATTTGGAATACTGCAGCAAGTGCTTAGTAATGATAGAGGTGGTCCCTGGGAAGTACAAATGGAAAAGGCAAGGTTAATATGGCAGCTCATGCTTCATTCTTATGCATGGCCTGGACTCAATGATCTTTGCAGTATTAATAGTATTTTAAAATTAAAAGCATTAAGTAGATAAGGGTTGCTTCAATAATTATAATAAGTATTATTTAAGTTAATAAATGAATATTTCATTTATGGATATAAATGTATATTTATTTAATATTTTAGGCAGGTAAGTATAATTTTTAATTTACACAGTTGCATATATTATGTGTTTTTGGTGTATTTAGAGTGTTTAGTCATATATATAAATATTTACTTATTTGTGAATAATGGTAAATGCAATGGGAGAAGTAGCATATTTAGGTTCGTGATGTAATTTTCTGTTGTAGAAAAAGGGTGCCAAATTTTAAACTATTTAACTGTTGTAAATGTGTTTCACTGATTTTGTCTGATGAAGTTTACTAATGCAGTAAATGAAAAGCACTTAACACCAGCTATACTATGCATGTGAGAGAGAGAGAGAGATCGAGACAGAAGGATATGTATACGTATATCTGTTTGTATAGACATTTATACATAACAGATCATTTTAATGAAGGGGCAACAGGACTGCACTCATTTTAACTAAGTGACTCTATGGGCATGCCAGTGGGGCTGTCAGTACTTATAAGGTGACTCCAGTCCACAACAACATATACTCCAGTCTGGGATTTTGTATGTTACAGACATTAACATCTGTCTCTGTTTCTGCAATACTGCACTTTACTCAAAATGTCCACGGCATTCCCCCACCTGTGTGCTGTACTTAATATGTCACTGAGGTTGGTAATGTTACACCACTAACAGACTGACAGTCTGCATACCTCTCAACTAACCTGATTTCCACAGAATGCTCAGAGTTTTGCCTCATATGTTTGGTCTGTTGCTCATACATTTGTCATCTTCTGGTGAAGTATTGAATATTGATGTCACTACATTATAGTACTTACAGATAAACATTTGTGTTTCAGATGTTCTATCCTTCAGAACATATGTAATATTACAACAACTTTACTTCCAACGACTTTCTAGGTTTATGGGGACAATATTTGAAATCTGACCATATGTTTGGGCCTTTGCCCCCCCAATCTTACTGGCTTTGTCCAGATTTCTTGCAGTAAGAGGTATGACAGTCTGAAAACACCAACATGGTACTACCTCACATGCAAAAGATGTGAGTAATTCCAGATTAGAACCATCAACACCATCACCCATGCTAGTTTTCCTAGTTCACTGAGACACTCAATTCACCAGACAGAAGTCATTCATCACACAATCAACAGCATAAATATGCACATTGTTATCCTGGGTGAGGTGAGACATACAATGGTGTGAGTGATATATATGGTACAGCCCTGAGATTGCCTTGTCCACGGATATACCATAGCTGATTTTCTGTTAAAGCCGTTGTATGAGTACACTGCTGTGTTGGGGGTGGGGGATCAACAGTACATGATCTACTGGGATATACAGTAGTCCAAATATCATGTGAGCCCACTGTTTAACATCTCTCTTGACTAATGTAGTGAATATTCCATCCATGAGGCCTAGTGACTATTAAGGACCACATACTATTGGACTGGGTATCAGTAATCCCATGTGGATGTTACATCTGTCCAATTAGCCCACTATATTCCCTTGCATAACACAGCAGATCCATACATATACTATATTATAGTAATCCTTACAATTAGTGTGTAGCTTAGATAATTACCTTGTGAATGCAATAGTTGAAAGACCTGCAGTTCAGGGATGACTCTGTGTGATGCAAGCCGTACACAACCAATACATGGATAGGTACAGGTTCTGTGGGTTGCCTGGCATCAGCTATTTTGCTATATGTATGTGAGTAGGAGTAACGTGTCAGTCCCTAGGGCCCTAGGTTGTCAGTGAATGTGCTATGCATTGTCTCTTAGCCAATCTTAGCCAATCATAGGGCATACTGGGCATGCTTACATCTGCCTACAGGGACATCATCAGGGGGCTCCTCCTCTAAGTCCTCTTGTGAGTGTGGCTGTGGTGACCTAGGCACTGGTGGGGGGCTGTGTATCCCTTCTCTTTGCTTATCCTGCTGCAGCTGTTTCCTCAGGATCATATTGTGTAGCAGGGCACATACTGTGAACATATGTGCACATGTGGCTGGACAGTACTGCAGGGCTCCACCAGATATATTGAAGCACTGGAACCATAACTTCAGCAGCCCAAACACATGCTCTGTGACGTTCCTTGTTTGTGCATGTGCCTCATTATGGCATTCTTCAGTGGGTGTGTGTGTATTTCTGATGATTGTCATCATCCATGGTTCCAGGGCATAGCCAGCATTCCCCAGTAAATGGCCGTGTAGGATGTCCCCAGTAGCAAACATCTGGTACGGCTGTGATGCGTGCCAGATATGGGAGTCATGATAACTGCCAGGGCTGCCAGCACATGCATTCATGATAATACCCTTTGCATTGCACATGACCTGGCAGTTGATGGAGTTGTATCCCTTGTGGTTAATGTAGATTCTACCCAGCTCACCAGATGGTGCCTTGATGTGTACATGAGTGAAATATATGGCACCCAGTACCTCAGGGTAGTGTGCTACACAGTAGAAGTGTTGCATATTGCTGGCCCTCACCTCAGGGGTGAGTTGAAAATAAATGTGCTCACTGGCATGTGGTAGCATGGCATCCAGGAACTGTTGGAGTATCCTGGATGCTGATGCCTGTGACACACCCATCATGTCTCCAGTTGGTCTTTGGACGTCACCTGTGGCTCTTATCCTAAGGGCTACACATACCTTTGTTTCCACTGGGATGGGTTCCCCTCTGGTGGCTCTGGGTCTGAGTTGAGGGTAGCAGAGTTCAATGAGTTCTTGTGGTATGTCCCTGACCACCCTGTAGTGCTGTACAATCTCCAGCTCATGTAGCCTCTGGAAGGTTACCCTGGGCCTGAACACTCTTCTCCCTCCCTGCCTAGGCCTATTGTCAGCAGCTCCAGCAGTAGCACTGACTTCGGCATGTAGCACATACAGAATTAGCAAAAGTGCAGCAGCCCCTAGCACTCTTTCAGTTAAAATTCCCAAGTTTGTACTCTAATGGTGCAGAGTACGGGTGAAAAATTAGAATGTAGGGTGTATGCATACCTTATAGTGCTCTACTGTAGGTATTGACTGTGTGAATGGCTACCTGTTATGCATTCCACCTGCCTAGTATATCATTAACATCATTTACTGGCCCTAGGTTAAGTTAAACAAGAGTCACAAGTAATTAATACATCATTGCTTTTTAGAGACTCTCAGCAATGTAGCGCACCAGGCAAACACAATGTAAATAAGTGCTGCAAAGGTAAACAAAGCTTAGCAGTCACTGTTCACACTCCCCTGAATGGTCATGCTCAGCACAGTGTCATGCCACTCAAACATGTGTAAACATGCACCATGATAGTAAATAAAGCTTAGCAGCCAGTGAACACACTCCCCTGCTGAGCACAGCGGTGTGCCACACAAACAGGTGCAGTTGAGCTCCAATCAGCTTACAAGTCCTCAGAACCCCCTCCCCCTTGATGTCAGCTACCTCTTCTATGAACACCAATATGGTTCTGTGTCTACATGAGAGGGATATGTGGACGTGGATACCCATTTGTGCTATTCAGTAACCCCACCTCATTTGCATAGGGATCTGTGCACAAAACCTGCAAACTACATGGTTTCAGGCCCTACCTTGTTAGCAACAGCACCATTCAACTATTGGAGAATCTCCATGCAGGGTCCTTAATACATTTCTGTCACACACTATTAATTGTGTTTTTTCCACTCATTTTTTATTTTTTTTCATAAAAGCTTGTTTGTGCACTTTGGCGTGCTGCTCAAATATACCCAGATCATTAAAAAAATAAAATTATTTTAAATTATTTCCCTTACATTTTTGGACATATGGTGGATAGTTTTGGTTATATCTGTATGTGCTATGCCTTTTCTGTCCATCTACATGGGTTTTTAAAGCCCCTGTTGTTTGTCTGATATCCTGCATATGGAATTTTTCCATGTACAGTACGGATACAGACACGAGTCTGCATGGCTACCTATCTGCTTGCTGGATCGCTGTACTTGCCTCATTTGCATGAGAGGCACCTCTTTTTGAGGTGATTTGCATGCCACGGAACTTCCCGTATTGGAACTCTCGTGTGCGCCACTCAGCACTGTTTACTGGATCGCAAAACTTCTTACTTTTGTGTAAGCAGCATGCCACAATGCCTACAAGGTAAAAAAGACTGTGTAGGCTTTATTAAATTCTCCCTACAATGTTTCAGAGCAATGAAAGCAGTCCCTCTGTTCCTGACTATAATGCCTATCACGTCTTTAGATCCACTGATAATTGTAGGGGAGTTTCAGTATTTTTCAAAGATATCATCACCTTACAACATATTCTTTTGGACAAAACATTTGAACTCCTAGAAGTCAAAATCACTCTAAACAAGATTAATTAACTCTTTATAGCTAGCTATGGAATACCCTCTATGCCCTCTTTAGAGCACTAGTAAGTCGGCATAATGGTTAAGGTCTTTAATTCACACATACGAGGTACAGGATTGTCTTGTGACCTTTGGTTATTGGCTATGCTTGTAGCAGTCTGCAGATTGGTGGGAGGTTAGTATAATGGTTAAGGTGTTTACCTTACAGACACAAGATGTGGGGTTTGATTCTCACATAGGGTAACTGTCTAGGCTTAAAATTGCGTACAACGGCAGTTAGCCTAGTACTAATCTATCAACCTATGAACCAATAGTTATTTGAACACATTAGATGAAATCCCCATTAAATCCAAGACCTTTCTACTGGGGGGCTTCAACTGTCCATCAATAAACTGGCTGACCTACACTGCCCATACTTGACAGTATAAATACTAACTCTCTTTTACATATAGTACTAGGGGCCCCAATATTCTAGACCTAGTTCTCAGAAATATGGCCACTTCTTACACACCTCCACATGCATCATTATGACCATGACTTAGTGATCTTTTCCCTTAAAACTGATACTTCTCCTGTAAATATCTCTGTGTTCAGCACTTCTCAAAACCAAACCTGCCTCAATTACTTGATGATTTAAATAAATTCTGCTGTAATTCTCCACTGAAGCTGCTACCTATGCCTCTTATTTCTACTTCCACTTAAATAGTTGTACTAATAAGGCAGTGCTATCCTCAACAAATATAATAAGACGTTTAAAAACAAATCCCCTGTGATGGAACCCCCATAGAAATAAATTATATAACAACAGAAAGAAACTATTTAATGCTTTTAAGAGGTCTTATTCTACTTACATTAAGAGCACACATAAACAAACTAACAAAGAGCTTAAGGGAACTATTAGGAAGCTTGAAGCTGAGTATGAACTTAGAATAGCCAATGAGGCCACAAATAACTGCAAATCTTTCTTTAACTATGTAAGGAAGTTAAGAACTTACACCCAACAGTGTTCAGAGCTTGTCCACAATAATATGACACTCTCTTACCCAAAGGAAATGGCTAATATCCAAGTTAACAAATGTAGTGCATATTTTACTTCACCCACAGTTATAGCTATCCACAATCCCAGCCACCCCATTTAATTACAATGGGACACATTCTCTCTACCCTTTCAAAAACTAAGAATATTTTATCCTTGGGCCCTGACAATATACCAAGATGCCGGATTATCAGAGCCAAAGACGGCCTTTCTGAACCCCTGCTTAAACTCTTTAATCTAAGCCTCTCCATTGGTTCCATTCCTAAAGCCTGAAAACAGCCATTATAATGTCATTACACAAGGGTGGCCCAACCACAGACCCTGGTAACTTGTAGACCCATTTGTCCTGCTAGCCTCTTATGTACAGCTATGGAGTGCATTATCTCAGACCTCATTAATGTGAACATTAAAAATCAAATCTTTTATCCCTGGACCATCAGCAATTTGGCTTTATCAAAGGAAGGTCCTGCCTCTTTAACCTCATTAATGTATTTGAAAAAGTAACTGAAGCAGTGGATAGTAGTTATGCAGTGCATACAGCATATGTAGACTTCACCAAGGCCTTGGACAGCATTCCACATACAAGCATTATTGATAAACTTGTAAATCTGAATACAAATCCTTATATTGTGTGATGGATACCTAAATGGCTGCTTGTCAGAACCCATGTAGTTAGAATTGCAGGTTCCAGTTCGGAAAGCAAAATATTTACCAGTGGTGTACCACAATGCTCAGTTATGATTCCTCTCCTCTTTGACATATATTTCTCTGATCTTCAGGCCAATACTTCTGGCCTGTGGTTAATTAAGTTTGCAGATGACTGTACATTGCATGTTGTTATTTGCTCTTCAGCTGACTCACCATTGTTCCAACATGGTTTAGACAATTTTAACAACTAGTACAAAGACAATGTGAAAAAAAAAAAAACAATCAGACACTGTTGTAAGGGATCTGGGTACATTTGTTGATAATTCCTTATCATTTGACCATCATGTCTCCACAGTAGTTCAGAAAGTATTTTACCTGGTTAATCTAATTTCCAAAGTCATCTCCAATAACTCCATAAAAGTCTTAATTCCCTTTTACTCATGTCTTATCAGATCCATTGACAAATATAATGCAACTTTTGGCATGTATTTAAACATATCACACAACTTGAGAGACCTTAGAGATTCATAACGAGAAAACATCAGTGGCCTCAAAATTCTGTTATTTTTCACAGAAAGATCCAACCCTGTTTGATCTCGTATTCCTTTGCAGAACTAATGGTACATAAAATACTTGGCTAAAGGAACTAAACATTCATCAGCAGAGAAATAAGACAGATTGGAGTGATCAATTCATATCCCAATGTATCCATCAGCTCAGGAACAAACTTCCACTGCATGTCAAGCAGAGTGCACCCTTGTCACCTTCAAGGTTCTTGAGGCCAGAGGGAAATTTTGAATTGGGTTTTTTGACTAGGCTTGAAATGGTCTGCAGACCAATTGCCTTGTACTTACCTATGACCTATTAGGATAGTGTTTCATTTGCTAATGAAAGTCATGGTGAAAGTTTTTTATGTAAAGGTTATGCCTTGATCAAAATTCCTGAATTTAAGAATGAAAGTGTTTTTATTGCTGCCAAAACTAATGCTATTAATGTTTTTGAAAGAATATGTCAAAATGAATTGTGGATAAAAATTGATAGATGTGTGTTCTGACAAAGTTTGTAATTTGAGCAGGGATGAGTGGGCAGCACTGAAATGGTTAAAGTCAGGGAAGTGAGAACTGGTAGTGAGTAAAGCAGATACATGGGGATATGGATCATGGACAGAAATTATTTGACAATGTGTTGCACATTGTTAAATAATGACCCTGATTATATGAAGGTTATGCAGCATATAGGTAATTATTTTAATGAGTTGTTTGAGTTATTAAAATGTGGGGAATGTTTGGGTTTTTTGAGAAAGCAAGATATGTTTTTTTAGTCAATAAATTTTCAGTAAGTGCTGTTTTTTATGCTGTTCCTGCGATTCATAGATCATTATATTACCCCTCCCCGTAGACAAATTATTTCAGGAATGAAGAGTTACATGGCGAAGGGGTGGTCTTGCTAGATAACATTTTGAAAGAAAATGTCACTGAAATTGTTGCAGTGTTTTATACTATAAGTCAGAGTACTAGTTATTATTGGTTAATTATGGATGTTAAAAGTTTATATGCATCAGTACATCACGGTTGTGGTATTAGGGTAGTGTCACACTATTTGGGTTAAGGATCATTTTCGTATACATTCTTTTTTGTTACATTTTTGCTTATTGCATAATATTTATTATATTAAAGTTAATGCTCTGGGAACCTCATGCTCCAGCATATGGCAGCATTTGAGAGAGGCAATATATGTATGCATGTGTGTGTGTGTGTGTGTGTGTGTGTGTATATATATATATATATATATATATATATATATATATATATATATATATATATATATATATATATATATATATATATATATATATATATATATATATATATATATATATATATATATATATAGATTCACTTCATAATCTCGAAATACTGAAACATTGAATTTCCGTATCTTGAAACTATGAAACTGAATCCACAAAACACCGAAACAACAACACCTAAGCCCAAAACCGCGAAATTCAAAACACCGACCGCATACACTACACCATACATACACTACAACACCCACATCACAACATAAACAAACAAAAACTACACACATACACAACTCATGCACACATAAGCAGGGGGGCAAGCCCCCATGTGCCCCCCACACCCCCCTACTTATATATACTAACTCTGAGATCGCACAAACAGGAAACAAAAGCAAACTCACACACTCACATTCTCCAGTCCCTCACATGCACATCAAACATATCAGCACAAAAAGACACACTCTAACCCCCACTCAAATTTCTTACAAAACACTCACTCACTTACCTTACAAAACAGCTAGATCCACACATGGCACCGTGCACCATAAACACACAATCCCGGGCATCACGTAGCATATGGCCATAACCCCGAATTCGAGATATTCAATTTCACGATTATGAACTTTTGCTATTTTAAACATTTGGGTTTATAGTCTCGAGATACTGAAAATATATATATATATATATATATATATATATATATATATATATATATATATATATATCCGGTTCAATTCTCAGCTAGATCATCTTCTGCATGGAGACATGCGTCAATCGTACCTTCATTGAAGGTTGTGCGTCAGAGCTGGTAACTCAACGCGTAAATCAACCAATCATTAGCGGACCGGAGTTCCGCTGTGGCGACCCCTAACCAGGAAAAGCCGAAAGACACAAACAAATAAAGAGAGAGAGAGAGAGAGAGAGATATCTATATACACACAAACACACATACACACACACACACACACACACACACACACACACACACACACACATATATATATATATATATAGATAGATAGATAGATATAGATATATAGATGTCTGCCTGTCTCTCTCTCTCTCTCTCTATATATATATATATATATATATCTCAGTTTGATGGCAGAGAATGTGGTAGAATATGTTAGATATGTAGATGATTTGTTGTTGTGTAAAGGTAATAAACAGGATGCTAAAAACTTATAAGAACTTTAAACAACAACAAATGGGGATTATTTTATTTATTTATTTATCTATTCATTTGTCATTTGTTAACCGGGTTTGTCCAACTGAGCCAGTGGCCCATTTTCAGTGGAGCCCCGAGGAGAGAAGCTCCAGACAGTTATTACAAAGTTACTAAAAAGAAATTCATATGACAATGAAGTTTTATGCAAACATTACAATGATATGCTTTACATGAGAACATTAAAAATTTACAAAAGGCCTTAGAATGAAGTTTACATAAACATTACAATAATGTGCATAACATGCAGTACAAGAGATAGAATTTTTTTAATCAACAAAAAGAGAAAGAGATGCAAATGTGATAGGACACTTGCAATAGGTGGGTGTTAAAAGTGTGAGAGGTATTAGGGTGGTAAGCTGGGATTTGAGTGGGATCTTTGCAGTGACAGGTGTTGGCATTTAGGAGAAAAGGTTTAAGTTTGTATTTAAAGAGATTTATGGTAGAAATGATTCAGGTGTTAAGGGGGAGTTTGTTCCATGAGTGGAAAATACTATATTTGTAAAGAAGTTTACCAATGTTTTTGTTTGGTTTATAGGTGTCTAGAAGGAGTTGGTCAGAGCTGCAGAGACTTCCAGGAGGGGTATAATGTGATATTAGTGAGGATAAAGCAGGACAGAAAAGGGGCTTTAAGAGTAGAGTATGAGTCATTTGCAGCTGGGAGTGAAGCAGGTGCTGGGGGAAGTCAAGCCACTGGAGTTGTTTTAGTGCATGACAGTGATGAGATTTGTAGGGTTGGTTACTAGCAAATCTTACAACACTATTATAGTATGATTGACAGAGTTTAGCCAAAAGGGTAGACTGCAGATGTGAAAAGATGGGGGAGGCATAAAGTAGACATGGAAGAAGGAAGGCCAGAGCTAGTTTCTGCCTAGAGTCAGGGGCTAGTATTTTTTATGTCTGTAGAATAGGCTGAGTTTTTGATTGGTCTTTTTGATACAGTACTGAATATGGGATCAAATTTTAATTGGTCATCGATAGAGTTAGATTTTGATATTGCTGATATGTCAGTGTATTTTTAGATGTATCACTGCAGCACAGTGGTGCAGCGGATAGTGTTTTTGCCTCCCAGCAAGAGGGTCTCAGGTTCAATCCTTGGCTGGGCTGCCTTCTGTGTGGAGTCTGCATGACCTCCCTGTGTTTGTTTGGGTTTCTTCCATGACTCTGTTTTTCTCCCACATTCTAAAGACATGCAGTATGTGGATTGGACACTCTAAGTTAGCCATAGGTGTAAGTCTGCATGTGAGTGTGTGGTGTGGAAGAAGTACTGTGGCAGGGCTAGCCACCTGGTTGTGTAAACCTTGACTGTAGATGACTGTCACTGTTTAAGTGACACCCTGATCCCATGTGCAAAAATGGAAAAAGGAGTTATGGATGGATAGATTGGCAAGTAGTGATGGTTTGCCTAGTAAATCTAAATTATATAAGAAAGATACTTTGGTAAAGTGCATTCTGTGAGTGCTCATCACCCGCATTTAGTTTGATCATTTCCATTAATGGAGTTTACAAGACTCAAAAATAATAATCCAAATGATGAAGAGGTGCCTTCATTGTTAGATATCCTGATGAGTTAGCAAAGAAATGTAGGAACAGAATCTTTAGTAACACAGTGAAAGATGTCATGTTAAATAAGGTGAATAGTGATGGATTATATGTTGAGAGGGTTTAGTGTTACCAAATACTCTACCTTCAAGGGCGCCCACAGGCAGGTGCAAGGGGGTGCACTTGCCCCCCCTGGAATCGGCTGGCTGAGAAATTAATTTTATTTTAATTTAAAAAAAAAAAATTTTTTTTTTTTAAAGAAAGGGCATTCCTGTTTAAGAATGCCCTTTGCATCCCGTTTTAGGCGTTGAGCAGGGAAGCACCCTCACACTTTTACAGCTGCAAGACCTGACTCAATGTGCCGAACGCTATGTAATTTAAATCACAAAAGTGCGCAGAAAAAAAACGATCGCATCAGTTCCTGGTAGTGGTAGCCACACTAAGTCAACTCCCACGGGTCGGTAAGCTCCATTTTATTTAATTTCTATATGCAATTGCAGACTGAGCTCAACTGTGCTCCATTTCATTTCCTTATGCAGAGCTGTGCTCCATTTCATTTAAGGGGTGTAAGCTTTCATTTAATTTCTAAATGCAGACCTGTCCGTTTCATTTAAGCAGGATGTTTAATTTCATTATCAAGGGTTAGTTTTTGAATTTTAAATAACACAGCCGCCTGGTAAAACTTTCTTGATCAAAAGCTTAACCAGAAAATTACAAATAAGAACTATATGCCTGGAGGAGATAAATAAAATCATAACATACAATCCCTTCAACCATTGTTGTGGTTATGCCATATTTTTTTAAATTACATGTAGCAACCTGTTTTATTTTTACATCTCAACTGCAAAAATACCAGGTATATCTAAATGCATATTAAGTATCCATAAGACTCAGATGCCGAGTAGAACTGTTGGGAGGGAATGGAATGCCATTTAGTAGTAAGTGTAGTTTTAAAGTGTTATTTTCCATAATTTCTTTAATAAAATAACTAATTTTTATTTCCTAATGCACTTACTCCCTGTCAATACTGACAAGCTGAACTTTCTTTGTTGTCCTTTCAAACCATAGTTTCAAAATGTCTTCTAAATGTCTTTAAATAGTATGTGATGTGTGTGTGTGTGTGTGTGTGTGTGTGTGTGTGTGTGTGTGTGTGTGTGTGTGTGTGTGTGTGTGTGTGTTTGTATGTGAGATTACTGCACAAATTTTAGAAACACCGAGATGACAGGAGTAAATCTTAACTGAAAGCATGACTTGCTTTTTGAATGTTCTAATGGCAATTATGAGGCGATATATTCCCAAAGGAATATTAATTTAACCAGTCAGAAGTGCAGTTTCATGTTAACTGTACAATGTTATATCATACCATGCATGGTCTAAGAAAAGGTAATGTAATGCCTTCATTTTAGAAGGCAGCTATTTGGTATGGACTGAGATATGCAGTCCTGCCTTGCCCTTCCAGTAGCTATTAGACATAATTTGCAATCCGTTCAAAAGCAGTTACCTTAGTTCATATACTTTATGGCATAACTATCTGGCACAGGGCATTAATTTAATCAGTTGTAGTAATAAAATATATTTGTTATCAGAACTGTGTTGTGAGAGAACTTCCTAATTTGATTATTTAAAAAAAAAATATGGTGGTCACAAATGTGTTTGCAATTGAAATAAACCCTAGTCTAAAAAAGCATACCTTTATATTAGCCAGTCAGTATGACTTCACAGTTTCAGACACACCAGCAGGGAAGTCTGTTCTGTCAGTTTCCAAAGTGTATGCCAAAAAGTACAGAAATTGATGAAATATGACAGATTATAGCAGAGAAAAATAAATGTATTCAGAGCCAGTTTAAGAATAATTACTGAAACCTACACACACTACAAAAGAGCAGTCTTCCAATATTAAGTAGGTTGTGATAGAGATTAGTGTAATGTATTTGCAAGTAATAGAATATCTGTTGCATACTGCAACAATTATGTTTCTCATTTCTCGTATTATATTAAGTGGACAAAGCTGTTTGTGATCTTTTGCATGTATTGTGAAATTGGTTTGCAAACATTTGAATTTGCTGTGAAAGGCTGAGTTAGCACATTTTTCTGTGAGTATTAATTGTAGCATTTGTAATATGACAATACAGCTTTATAAATCACTATGCTTAAAATGACATGTGTTTCATTCCAGCATCAAATGTATTTCCTCCTATACATTTTGCTGGGTAGAGTTAAAAAAAATACATTTTCAAAACATGATGCATACATTTCATTGTATAAAGAGCCATCATATGCTTACTGTACTTATCAATCCAAAACACAACAACCTTTTGTTAGCAATGGATATTTAAGTGTCTAGTATACTAAATTACAGTATTGTGTGACCTTCTACACTATGGAGAATGAGGAAGTCTGAAAAAATACAATTCCTTGAAACTGCAGGGTCATGTCTGGAGTCAAATTTTAACATGTACAGGGCTACTGTGTACAAAAGTATAGCGGCCAAACACTGAATGGTGACATTGGCAAATTAGCCGGTGCTGAAACTTAGACTTCAGAAGAACTTCACAGTGGCACTGAATAAACAACTAGAAGTTGCCAATCAAAAAAGTAAATATCGATG
>NC_056729.1:403494077-403556969 GCF_019279795.1 Protopterus annectens | reverse complement strand
AAACCAGGCCTGTCTAGCCTTTGTGACTATTTCTCATTATTCATTTTTTTGGAGACATTTTGTGGGGACCACTCCTTTTGGCAGTTTGTCTTTGGATTGTTGGCATTTTACTTTTTACTGCCGGAGATCCCACTAAGATGGCTGAAGAGATTATTCAACTGGATTCATCTTTTTCTACTCGTAAGTCTGACTCACGTAGCAAGAAGCTACAACACTATCTTACAGGCATTAGTGAAATTCATAACCCATTAGTAAACTGCACAGCTGTTGGAGTGGATAATGCCAATAATGATGTTTATGATGTCATAGCCTTAAAGACTGAACTTTTTGTCCTTGAGAAAGAACTTTATAAATTGAAAAGAAGTCAGTTTCAGAAATATCACCTCGAGGTATGTTTAGCTGAACAAATCATACCCTGAGGATTACGTGTTCTTAAGATGCCCTCGTTTCATAACGGGGATAATATTTTGCTTAAGGAATGGCAGAAGATTAATCTGCAAGCGAGTTTTGGCTACTTGCATTTACTGATTTCAGCAGCAGAAAGGGAAATGACTGCTTCTATCGAATTGATTAATACCATGTACACAGGTCTATGCAAGAATTATTCGTTGGAAGTTATTGATTTCTACATTGAGGACATTCTTAATTCCCTTACCTTATATGAGAATAAATTGCAGAAGGGTAAAATAGGGAAGATTATAAGAGACAGATCCGATTTTCAGACCAGGCACATCTTTACCTGGCCGAGAGAGGAGCGTATGCATGGGGACACTGATGCAGTGAACACCGCAATGATGACGGAAGTAATAACGAGTGCTCTTCAGAGTGTCGATATACCGAAAGGTGTAGACACAGAAGAGACTGTGGATGAGAACTTACAAGTTGGTGTTTTGAACTCTGGAACATGTCCTGTTGATTTGGGGGCCAAGAGAAAAGTAGTAGTTACAACAGCGCAAGTGCATCGAAAGAAATCTGACACAGGAGAAGACATTAATTCTGGTGATTTTTGACGATGCCACAACATCGAGTTCCCTTTACCCATGAAGGTGAATACTTTCAAGACAAATCGAGAACACTCGAGGGGGAGAAGTCTAACGCGAGGGAAAAGGAAATGGGACCATTCATCAGGGAACCAGATAAGTATAAAAAAAGCGTTCTCCAACACCAGGAGGGACTAGTTTTGAATTTATCCAGTGTTGAACTGAATAAACATCAGTTAGCTGTTTTGGGAAAAGGACTTTCTTTTATTCCCACCAGCCGTTCATGTTATGCAGATGTTATTTTAGATATTAAAACTTTTACTAGAAATTTGACTTTAAAGTTGCTATATAAAGATAATAATAGTGTTCAAAGAGCTCAGAATGTTTTTTCTAAACCAAGTTCTTTTATTCTGAACAATCATATGCTTGTTAATGCATTTGAAAAATTATGCATACATGATATTTATGATACATGTGTGGGTCATGGTTCTGATTTTATGAGCGACAGATATTCTAATTTGTCATGACATGAAAAATGTGCCCTGAAAGAGCTTGAGAATGATACTCAACTTTCTATCAGACCAGCAGATAAAGGCGGCCTGATAGTGGTTTTAGATAGAAATTGGTATGAAGCTCATATGTTTGCCAGTTTATGTGACAGTTCCTTTTATAAGGAATTAGATGCAGAACAGATTTTTGCTCATATAGCAGATGTGCATGTTGTTTTGAAAGGTTTATTAGAAGAGCAGTTGATTGATGAGAAGTTATTGGATTATTTTTTAGTGGACAAGCCGACAATACCTATATTACAGGGACTACCAAAGGTCGACAAGTCAACTAGAAATCCGCCTATGAAACCAATTGTCTCCAGTAGAGGTTGGTGTACGGAATCTATCTCTATTTTTATAGAGAAGCATTTGAGACCAGCCTTGAACAACAGAGAGCATGTTCTTAGGGACACTGAGCATTTTTTGAAGGATTTGTATAGCTTCTTTTCTATACATAATGATTCTATGGCGTCCTTTGTTACTCTAGATGTGGTCTCTCTTTTTACAGTGATTCCGAATACAGAGGGGCTGGTAGCTACACAAGAGTTTTTGAGGAATTCTATGCAGTACACTGCTGATACTATTATTTTGCTACTTCGACTTTTAGAATTGGTATTAGAACACAATTTGTTTTTGTTTAGTGGTCATGTGTATAGACAATGCAATGGCATAGCTATGGGCACTTCCTGTGCCAATAGCTACGCCAATGCTGTTATGGCTAGTTGGGAGGAGGAGTATATTTTTAAAGGTCCCTTCAGTCATCTTATCTCATTTTATCGGAGATTTG
Source organism: Protopterus annectens (assembly GCF_019279795.1). Lineage (NCBI taxonomy): Eukaryota > Metazoa > Chordata > Ceratodontiformes > Protopteridae > Protopterus > Protopterus annectens. Next base: position 403,554,654 of record NC_056729.1, on the reverse strand, counting down.
TGGACAATGTTTTTATTTTGTGGGAAGGGAATGATGAACAGTTCACCGATTTTATGAGTTATGTTAATAATACCACCTCTTTCTTACATTTCGCACATAGGATGTCGAGTGAGAGTATGGATTTCTTAGATGTAGTTGTGTTTAGAGATCTTGAAGGAAAGATGTACACGAAGCAATATAGGAAAGATTGTCACGTTAATCATCTGTTACATTGCAGCAGTGCACATCCACCACATATATTTAAGAACATTGTTACGAATCAAGTGATGAGAGCATCTAGGCTGAATGTTAGGGAGGAAGATTTTAATCTTGAATTGAACAGGGTCTTGATGTTTTTAAAGGACAGAGGATATAATGGTAGATGCCTTACAGAGCATTTACCAAGTGTGGTAGAGAAGAGAGGTAAGCAGGCTAAACCCTTCTTCTTTAAAAAGACAAATTCCTCTAGTGAAGTTATGATGAGATCCACTCATACTAATTTGAAAATTTCTTTGAAGTATACTACGGATGTAAGTAAGTATATTGATATTGTTAAAAAACATTGGCAGGTTTTGATGACAGATCATGACATAGCGAGATTTGTCGATCCTGTTCCTAGATTTAGTTTTAGAAACGATAAATCACTCAAGAGGAGGTTATGTTACCCTAAGGAGGACAGGATGGATATTGGTCATGATGGTACTATACCCTGTGGGCGATGTAACTAGTGGGAGTATATTGATAGTAATAAGGTATTTCATCATCCTGATCAAGACAGAGACTTCCTATTTAGGGTTTCTGCCACCTGTGAAAGTCAACATGTGGTTTATCTTGCTTGCTGTTGTATCTGTGCAAAGTTTTACGTTGGCAAGACAGATAGGTACCTTAAGGACCGTATTAGGGAACATTCATATAACATCAGAAAGGGCAATAAGACCAATGCATTAGCTAAGCATGTCCTTAATACAGACGTTTCTCATGCTTTTAGATTTAGGGTGATTGGATTGATTCATGAGAGTTTGAGATTTGGTGATATATGCAATAAAACAGAGAATTTGGAGGCAATTTGGATTACTAGACTGAGGAGTAATGAGGGACATGGGTTGAATGAGTGTATCCCTTTGAGACCTAGACTTAAAATGAGACCTTTACGTAGATGATATTTTATATATGTATAATTTGAATAAATGTTTTTTATAAATTTTTTATAAATGTTTTTATAAATGTTTTCATATATATATATTTCTTATATTTTTGTATTCACAGTCATGTGATAGTGTATCATGTGATGTTCTTGGTTGTATAAAGGTGTGTTCTAACAGTGCTTGAGTACACCTGATGAAGCTTAAATGTGAAAGCGCTTGTGTTTTTTGCACTCAGTAAAGGCCTTATTTTGGATTTTACAGCTGTCTGCGTCTCTTTGTGACTATTTCTCATTATTCATTTTTTGGAGAGGTTTTGTGGGGACCACTCCTTTTGGCAGTTTGTCTTTGGATTGTTCAAGTATTTAGTCAACCTTCTTTGAGAAGTGAGTTATTTATTTGTTTTATTATATTTTTTTATAATATTGATGGTTTATATTTTAAATGCATTTTAGAACTTTTTTAAGCTGATTTTAAGAAGCCTTTCAGTCCTTTCGACATGGCTTGTGTTGAATATTCATGAGTTGTATGATAATGATGTCTTAACAACTTGTCTTATTGTATTGGTCAGTTTGCACAGTAGGATGCTGTATAACTCTGAGTTTGATTGTTAAATCCACATCTGATGAAGCTTTAAAATGAAAACGCTATTTTTATGTGGCTGCATTCATGTGTTCTTTTCTTTATTAAAATAGTTTTAGGGACTCTCCTGGCTGGTTTTGACTCCTTGGTACCTTAAATTTGTCTTCTTGGTGTTTTTTGGGTGCCAATTTGCCTTTTCTTACATTATGGTTACCACTGTCACCACCAACCATACAGGTAACTGATACCACAATCCAGGCCACTTTTGCATGTGCTGTGTGCAGCCTACCTGTAACACATTGGACACACAGTCAAGTTAGTTAGCATCGATAGGCCCAGGTCTCACAGATGGGTGTCTGCCTGTTAGGTGGCTGTTAATGTGTATATGAAGGTATGTCACACTATGTGTAGTCCATATACACCCATTACATCCCCAATTAGCATACTGTACATGTCTGGGGATGCTCTGAATGTAACATGTAACCCTGAACACACCTCACCCTAAATGCTGTGTGGTGTGTGCAATGAAGGCCACACACTTCAGTATCACTACATACCTAGAAGAGGTCTAGTCCCAGTGTTGCCAAGTATGAGTGTGCATGTATGTGGATGGGTCTACATCAGGTTGCAGATTACACATGTCCCAGCGGGTCATATGTCCATGTGGCACAGGCAATAACTGTCATACAAACCTGTGACATGTGTTCAACTGGACCCCAGACATGTCACAGCCATGGTGTCACCACAGTGCCATACCCCGTTGTGGAATATGACTGCAGACCATCCTTGTGCTGACACATGTACACCTACAACACAAATGGATAACATTATAGAGACCACAATCAACCAGTGTTACTAACAGCTATAATGCAACATTGCTGGACAGCTACACTACTTGACATATATGCATTACACTTTACTCCTTACAACATGTTACACTGCAGTACTGTGGTACACTGTAGTACAGTCACCATGTGCATCAGACTGTCCCTGCATCGATGGTATGGATGACAGAGATGTGGCACAGGCATATGCACAGGGTGTGTTGTTGGTTTGACAGAGGCCGAGGGTGGATCATACATTTGACACCATGTGTGTGGATGAGGGGTGTAATGAGGTGAACTCTGCATGGTGATGTGGTGTGTGTAGGTATGTGGTTGCTCTAGGTGTGTTTGTTCAGTGTGTGGGTATGCATGCACACAGTTCTGCCATGTGGCTACCCTACACAGGTGTTTACAGACAGCTGCAGACCATACCTGGCAGGGTGTGTAATTCACTGCCTCCAGCCATGGACACGTGGACTATGCCTGCCAGGGGTTCCATGGGCACGTCCAGGTACAGGCCTTGATGTGCTACTCTCATCTGATGATGACAAATGTCTGCTGGAACCAGGTCCCTCCTGGGACTGGCCAGGACCAAGTGCTCATGGCCTGCTGTGGTGTGGTGTGGACAGCACCCCACCTGCAGTGCCGGGGCTGGTACTGCCACTACAGGAGCCCCTAGGTGTCCTAGTATGTCCATGTTGACTGCCAGCTGTTGGAGTTGCTGGCCTACATCCATGTGGCCATCGCCGCATCCCCACCACACATTCAAGTACGGACAGACCATGGTCAATGAGGGCCATCATCTCACCAGACCATCTATCCATGAACTCAGTTAATGCACAGATGGTACCTGCCAGTTCACGGGAGATGTCACTTGCAGATGTGAGAGCAGCCCTCTGCAGTCTCAGGCCCTGTCTGGTGTAACATTCCATATGTGCCTGCACCGCCATGACAGCCTGAAACATGTACCTGCTCATACCAGCTGTCTCGCATCTGCCAAGGGCATGATGACCAGCGGCCCTACCATGAGCACCCTGGGGCATCTGCCTATGTGGTGCCCTGCTGTACATCTGGCTATGCCTGCTGCAACCAGACACAGTAAGCATGGTTACCACACTTTCCTGTGCACTGCCACCAAATGCCAGCTGTTCCTCCGCTATGGCCACTGGTGATGGGGCATGTATAGGCACTGAAACTGTGTGCGGGGTTGGTGTGGCTAAAAGGGGGATGTCAAATGATGGCACCGTTTTGGCCTCTGACAACCCCACCTATGCCTCAACAGTACTTTCATCATCTTCTGTGTCTGTATGGACACAACATCAGATTGCATGCAGGAGGGACTCTGACCCACCTTGCCACCTGCAGGGAAAACAATAAATTCACTTTAAGACCTGTACAGCATTGCATAACAGTACACACACACACACACACACACACACACACACACGCACACGCGCACACGCACACACGCACACACGCACACACACACACACACACACACACACACACACACACACCACCGTAATACCTACCTCTCCATGATTTTACAGACAGTCCCACGTATATTTCCATGCCTTCCCTATCCTGCATCACACTTGGTAACATAACTCATTGATACCACTCATTAACATATCAGTCCTCTAAATGCCTAGACAAGTGATCATAACACAAGACCTGTTACTACATTACCTGCCTGATCGGTGTGTAGTGGTTGTAGATGGCCTCACTGCTGTCATTCAGTGTTCATCCTGTGTATTCAGGACATCATGAGTATGGCCCGTATATGCGTGGGCTACTATGTTCACTCCATAATATCATGCACTGGAGTGTCATGTGTATGTATTGCTCAGTACATGCCAGATATGCTGCTCAATCAGTGTATTATGTGACAACTGTAATATATGGATACACTCCCTGGTGTTGACTAGTAATTCCCCAATGCATCTGAAGTGCTGCATACGTGGGTTGTCGGTCACCTCTCTGCTGAATGCGATTACCCATCTGTCAACATGCATAACATATGGTACACAAAAGCATGCAGTGCAGCTATAGTCAATTCATGCTAGCAACAGTATACATATGTTTGTGATGCATGTGCTGTGTCATTAAGTGATGCCCCTTCCCCTGGATACCACTGCACCCATGTACACAGTATTGCTGTGCACCTGTTCTGTACCCTGCCATGTACTGTGCACCACACCTCACAGGTGTACAACCCATTGCTGAATGTGTAGTACTGTGTCAGTTATGTCAGCTTTAATGCTCACAACCCCTATGTTTTTCAGCAACACATACCTGTGATGATATGTGGACAGATGTCATTTGTGAATGCCCGATGTCTGATTTACAGCTCTCAACATCAGCGGACCATGTATGACCAATCCAATACTATTACACTGACAACCATCAGAGCATACCATGGCTATGGGGGGTGTACACACCCTTATTGATATGACGCACCCTTCCTTGATCTGCCATGGGACCACATCACAGCATATCTTAACAGTACATGAGCCCGATATGTGACATATGTTCCTGTACTTTCACATGCAGTGTTTACAGAATGTGTTAGGTGCGCGGATGCTGACTGCAATGCATACACTCTGTGTGGGCATATGTGTGCACTCCCTTATCATGATGGTTGTTGCACCTATTGTTAGGTGTACTACAGCAGTGACTACTCCTGGGAGGAGTACACTAGCATGGGCCATCTGCATTTGCCAGTGTATGTTCAGTCTGCCCTACACATGTCCCCTTAATCTGCATGATTGCAAGGTCTACTCATGTGCACATCCCTTGGTGTTCACACACTACCATCACTATTGCTGTGGGGTTAAGGTTATGTCTGTCACAGTTTCTGAACCTCACTATGTGCAGATACAGCCATTCTTAGCATCCTTAGGATCCCTGCTGCAGTGCACTGGTGTGTCATGCTGACACAAACCACACCTTCAGCCTTTTTGCAGATGCTTGACAAGTAAGGCCTACACATGTGTGTCACTTTTCAGTGTCCCATACACTGAACACCACATGTTACAGCCTAGTCCCAGCTGATAATGTGGACCACAGTAATACCTTATGACATAGTGTAACTCTGCAACAATTGCCATTGTCCTACAGGTATATACACTTGTGTTGTACTGTATATGGGTGTCGTTCCAAACATGTCCCTACTGTAGGCCATGCCTCCCACCATTATGTTACTCCCTATGGACACATTCTGCAATGACAGGATGTTAGTTATCTTGCAGTTGTCTGACCTACCCTTCCAATACCCCATCGTGATCACCACTGTGATGCCATGCATTTAACAGCAACAATACATGCACATGTACAACATGCATTCTGGGTAGGTGTGTTAGATGTGTGCATGGAATATACTATAGCCATTGCATGCCTGGTGTATTGGCAAGCATCTACATAAACCATACTCACCAGCTACAGGCTGCTGCCTTGGTGGTATACTGAAGGGACCTACATAAGAGGGTGAGAGATGCAAAGTCAGTGGTCACACCTGTGGCTCTGCTACAGGGTGGGTGCAGCATTGCAATACATCAACAGTACACATCCATAATACTACCACATATGCACATCTGTTTATCACTACTAATCAGCAATAAACTATATCTATGACATGTCAGATATGCATGATCTACCTGTACAGATGCGGATGTATACACAAAAGTGGTCTACTGATGTGCCCTGGGGGCTTACCTGCACGCTCCAAGGCCAGTGTGTGGGTAGCACCCACCTCCACAAAGGTGTCTGGTGGTTGGTGGCTATGCGGACGGGCAGGTGCCACGAGACTGGCTAGGAGTTCCTCCCCATGTGTCAGGGGGGATGGATGGCATGGCTCCCCCATTGGTGAGTTGATCCTCCTGGACTGCAACAGCACACCGACAGGCATTGTGAAGCAGGTTAGAACAATGATGCAGGACCTGCTCATAACTGCAGTTGCACAGTCCAACATCATTGACCCTGTGGACTAGATCGTTCCACAGGGCAGTCCACTCCTGCTGATCATGTGTGGTCTGGTCAAACAAGACAGGGTAGTGCTGTATGAGTTGGTTCACCACAATGTCATTCTCAGCTGCTGCGTATACTGGAAGCCTTCCATGAGACATCTTGCCTGAAAGACATAAAGATGGACACAGGTGTGTGCAAGTCATGCAGCAAAGTTACCACAGTTCTTAATACACATTACTGTCACCCCCCCACCATATCCTTGACAACAAACTGTAAACACAACTTAATAGGTATGGCTACAGCATACCTACCAGCATACCTCTCAACCTCTTAGAGCAAAAAATCTGGTCAAAGCCTAAAATGATGGGGGGGGGGGGGGACAAACAGGGACAGATTTTAAGTATTGCTCTTACAAACTTAGAAAGTTGATAGAATAATAGGTTTTCATTAGCATGAATTTTCTGAAGGATGTGGAGTCTTAAACTCAAATGCTTGTCATTATCTAATAACTTCAATCTTCAGCTATTTGCTGGAAAGGTACAGATTTTAGGAGGAACACACCCAGAATATGAGGCAAAAATATGGACATTCTGCGAAAATCTGTACAGTTGAGAGGTATGCCTACCAGTGGGGCAAATATTGTATTGTACCACACTTTGTGCCATGTGTTTGTAGCATGTTCCCTATGTGGACACTATCATTGCTGGCCTGTTACAAACTATTCACCTGCATGCCATTGTCAGGGCCACTATGGTTCCATATATGCCTGTGGTATGCTTGCTACGTGGTTGCTGCACATCTGACATTCTGTGTTATTGGGGTTATCTAGGCATGCTGTTGGACATGTTCCAGGATTGTGTAGACTATTACTACCAAAATATGTTCTATAACAGTGACACAATAGCATGTATATGTACTATTGGCCAGCAAAACCACCTCTCCAAACTCATCTGCTCATGTTACCAGGCCACATCACATGTGTGACCCACCCTGAGGACTCCTCATCTACTGGTCCAGCAATACCTTCAGGTGGAACCAACTCAGGGGATGTTATACCCCCTGGGGGCACACACAGACATGATCTTGTCCCCCAGGTCAGGTCCAGGGTCTGTTCCATAACGGGCTCCACAGACACATGTGGGATGTGCTACATCACCTTGAGGCACCCAGGACACATTCACAGGGCACACATGCTCCTCCTGCTCAGCCTGCAGGCCAAGCACCTTTCTGACGTGGACTGCTGTTGTGAGTAGCAGTGGGTGGGAGGCATGTTCCCATTGTGTCCATATTGGGGCCCATGGAGCGTCCACATCACAGATCACACACACCATCCAGAATTTTTACCCACTACATGTGTCGCACACCACCACTGTAGGCTGTCCTCTACATCTACCAACCCTGACCACCTCCACAATTACACCTGCCATACTTCTCCATATTCCCATTCCATACTTCACAGACAAGGGCGATGTGGTCCCAACAAGGGGTTCACTTGTGACATACCCATCCATGTTGCACACACTGAAAGCTGTAGATATCTGTGTGTATTGCTATGTGTGCTGTTCCCTCACATATAACATGCAGCACTCTGGTGGTAATATAGGGGATATGTATTTACATACATATATGTTTGTGTGTGTGTTTGTATATAGGTAGACATGTGGATATTGGTTTATATCTATATATGTGTAGATATATATGATGTTGTATATATGTGTTTATATATATATATCTACATATGGGTATCTGTATATCTGTGGACATACATGTATATATATAAATATATACACATATATATATATATATATATATATATATATATATTTACACATATGCATACCTATATGTGGGGAACATTTAGACATCAAGTCCACAATCACACAACACCTTCCTGCACAGCTGCACTGTTCTGCCTTGCTACAACACAGACAGGTGCCACATATGGACACTGCCTGACATTAGGGGGGTATATGTAGGGTCAGATTGCAGGTACCCTATTACACACCTATGGCAGTCCTGCATGCTACAATACAGGTTAACCTGAGTATCCTGCAAAAGGTGGGCTGTGGAACCCACATGTCCATCATTATGGCATTACTTCCACCACCAACTATTGGCCACAGTAATATACATGCTTCTCATTACACAACACACACTATGATGGCTTACATCTTATCAGTCAGTGCTGCTCTGCACGGTTGATGGGTATGGCCCACTACCCACAGGGACAGACTCTATTGTCCTTAGCAGTTGTTCAGCTGAACATCATTACAACAACAACAACAACACCTGATGGCACATATAAATCATTCCACATCATCTATCCCATTATCATGGACCAAGTACTACAGTCATTTACATACATATATACTTCACATACCTGTTGTGTGAATGATGTCTCTTCTGGATATTTTGCTGGAAGTTTTTTTTTTTTAGGTTTTGCCTTTCAGTCACTTTCTCTCTCTCTCTCGGTCTCCCTCCAGTAAATGGATTGAGCTGTTTTGAGTAGATTGCAGCCTGTATTTTGTAGGTGATGCACATAATCAGGTGATGTCCTCTGCAACAATCAGTGTCCTCCACTTGCTACCTGCATGCAGCATGCTGTGTAGTGCTTCCAATTACCACTGTCATGGCAACCAACTACTATAAATCCCTACATCATGTGGGCATTGTTTCTTTACCTTTCCTGTATGGTGGACATCCTTCCTGTGTGTGGGCAGCAGTGTTACAGATAGCAGGTAGCAATGCCTCTTACAAGATAACCTGCACACTCAGGCCAGCTATATATTTGTAGGGGGTTCCAGAACTACAGACAGAGTGTGAGTAGTGTTGTTGTATGCATTGTATAGCAGCAGTGTTACAGGGTTTATGTGTACATACTAGTTTAACTTGGACTTCAGTCTGTCTGAATAGCTCTCAACTGTGGGCCTATCCACTTGATGGTCAGAGGTGCGCCTATTATGTTTTATCTGTCCACCACACAGGTCTTGTGTCAGATATATCACTGGCAGTGTGTGTGCTGAGTGCTATCAGTACATGGCTACATCCATGTCTGTTTCTAACTTCATATTCCTGACTAAGGGTATGTTGCAGACTATCCTGTAACACCAGCGACTTGCTTAGTGTATGACAACAGTATTTCACATATGGGCCTGTGTTCCAGCCTCTGTCCTCCACCTACATACCAGGCTTTGTCCATATGACATGCAGTCAGGGGTTGTTATGTAGTGGCCTATGATTATGTCATGCTGCCATTATTGCCATCAGTCCACTGCTGTTGTGGCCCCCACACATATTGTGGGGTTGGGTTCATATATGTGTGGGCTTCATCTACACAATACAGGCATGATCTTATGCACTCCAGAGGCCAGTGTATGTAACATTGGTATATAGCCCTGTATTATTCAGTCTATGGGGGGATGCATCATAACTAACCTAGGCTGTTACAACATGTGGGGGTATCAGGGGTAAGCTGCCTTAAGGTATCTGGATGTACATTACCATACAATTCACCTTGGGTAAATGCAGGCCTACTGCTTCCTGCCATACAGACTGTTCTGTTTGTCAGTGCGTTTGTGATGGTGTCAGTTATGCCTTGTTATGTAACAAATACATCCCATTGTGTCAGTTGAGGTCTTTACCCGCTAGGGATTGTGTACAGAGTATAGTTAGAGGCTGCCGGACTATACATCTGCATTACTTACCGTTGATTGAGTGTTACCCTGTGGCCAAGTCTGTCTTTACTATTATACTACTTGAAAGCCTCAGTCTGGACAGCAACATATGTCAACCTTTCCAGACTACTGTATTAATATAATTGTTTCACAGTTGCATTACTCTGTTTATGTGTATGTCAGTGTCTAAACAGCTATATGACATGGCATATACAACTGTAATAGTACACAAATAAAGCTTTCCCATGTATGCATACCTGTGTCTGCCGTTATATTCTTTGACCTCTGTGTGGGTGTATGTTGCAGGCAACGATTGTTCATAGGTTCATAGGTAGGTACTAGCCTATTATCACTAGGGCCTATATAAGCCTAGCCAAAAAGATACCCTGGGTTTCATCACCCAAGAAAATTATTTTCCTGTGCCCCTGTCGAGCAGAGCCACAGAAGTGATCCTTGGGGTGAATTTCCTATTTCACATCCAGTCATTAAGATTTTCCTTGAAGAGTACTAATGAGGAGCTCTGTTTGACATAGATAGGTAGTCTGTTACAGAGTATGGGACATCTCTGGGGCAGGAATCTATCCCTCCAGCATGTTCTGTTTATTGTGGTGACGAGGTTTAAGTCCCTAGAGTGTGTAGCTCGGAGGGATTGGGATTTCTTTAAGTGGAGCATGTCCAACAGCTCTGGGTTTGACATAGCTTTGTATGTTAGGCAGAGATCGCCTCTGAGTAGGCGATATGCGACGGAGTAAAGCTGGAGTTTTTTGAGACGGTCTGCATAGGGAACCTGTTTGAGGCCAGTAATCCTCTTTGTGAGGTATTTCTATGGCCTTTTCAGTTGTCGTAGATGTCTTGTGAGGTACATACCAAAAGGGGCATTGTCATTTGTATGAGTGGCTCATACAGTGTCCAGTTGGTCCGGTGGCAGGCAACTGTAGGCATAGTAGCTATTCCGTATTGTGTGCACCTTCTACATATGTATCATCCCATACATATCTCTGTTTGTGTATGTGTAGTTAGATATATATATATATATATATATATATATATATATATATATATATATATATATATATATATACATATATACATATATATGTATATATACATATATATGTATCAGCATATATGTGTCTGTGTATATGTATCTTAGGAATGTTGATTGTTTCCACATTGCACATTCTCTATGGTTGCCAGACTGTATTTTACTGATATCAGCCTGACATCATATAGGTGGGATGGCGTATTGTTAACATCTTGTGCCCATGTTGTGTCAGGTCCAGGTTATGGGATTTGCAACAGTTGGTATTGTATTGCAGGGCAGACGTGTTTGGCTGTGGGGAGGGGGCTATCTATACGTACAAGACATATGTTGTTTGGGCCCCCTCACCCCCATTAACAATGCATGTGGACATATATGTTTTTGTTATGTTCTCTTTTATATCTATCTATATATGTCTGTATATGCCTATATAATAGATATATATTTATGCTTACATATATTTATTGCTGTATATATATATATATATATATATATATATATATATATATATATAGACATTTAGACGTAGACATATATATCTACAGATGTATGCATATGTATGTATATATGTTTATATATATATATATATATATATATATGTGTGTGTGTGTGTGTGTGTATAGATTTATATATATATATATATATATATATATATATATATATATATATATATATATATATATATATACATATATATACATACATACATAGATATGTTATATCTATTTAGATATATATACACACACACACACACACACACACACACACACACACACACACACACACACACACACACACACACACACACACACACACACACGCATCTACATGTTTAAATACATTTCCTGTACTGCTGAATGACTGTGCTGGATGATATGTTTGTGAAAACACCAGGGTTATGTATATCTGGTATGGCTTAGTAGTAAATCACTTTGGCTATGATGTGCAGGGTCCTGGGCTCCAGCCTTGCAAAGGCTGTTTATATTGTTGCTGGGCAGAACAAGGGCCATTGGATACAGAGTGATTGAGACACTTTTAAACAGTTGTGTGTGCGTTTGCACAGAGTTAAGCACTGCTAACTTTCAGTTACTGTTTCTTATACTCAGTTAGCTTTCAAATTGCTTAACCTGTGTAGGCATTGCTTACCCCCATGCAAAAAGCTTAAACCTGCTTACTGCAGCTTAAAAGTGCTTACTCCCGCTTACCCCCGCACTAATTTCTTTAAAATAAAAGAAAAAAGAATTGATAGCAAAGTGGTGAAAAAGGGGCACAAAGAGGGAAAAACAACTAGAAAAAATAGCTAGGGATGTGCAGGAGGGTGTAGGGAAGGTCCATAGCTGCCCATTTCTTCTACAGCAACAGCTGTACATATACACTGAATTTGGAAGTAGATTTGGACACTTAAACCTCTGAGAGAGGGGTAAGGACAACAATAATATGTTGTGATGCCAATTAGACCAGATTACATGTGTCCAGTGGGCACATGTGCAAAATGGACAGCTATGTATGGGGCGATATTTTTTTTTGGGAACAGATTGCCTTTTTTTTTTTTCAGGTGACAGTGGGATGTTGGGGAGGGATAGTAGGTATATTTGGGGAGGTAGGTTGGGTAGGTTAACAGACAAGACAAACAAGATGCATATAGGGGCGGTATATGACACATGTGGGGAGTAAACATCTTGATGGGGAGGGGTGTTGGGAAATCAGAAGTCCATTAGCCCCCTAGTGAAAACAGTGGGACTGTGGTCCCCACCCATGGGCAGTCACCACTGCAGTTTCACATCCCCGATAGTGGCTGTGCTGGGGGCTGAGTTGGAGAGCCAGACCAACCCTCTAGTCATGACACTCAGCCCTCAAGCTTGTATAGCAGATCTCCAACTTCCCTGTGGAGCTCAGTATGTACCACTACCTGGACCTGGTGATGAGTGACAGGTTCCTGTCCTCACCCATTACCGGGAGGGGGGCAAGCCCCATCCCCTGAGGCGGTTCCACCTGAAGGTGGTGCAGGACCAACAGACGAGGAGGTCCCGGCTTGGGTCCCAGACGTGCTGGTGCCCAGTACCATGGCCAGCTGAGGTGGGACAGGTAGGTCCACTGGGACCCACATTCCCATACGTGCTATGGTGTTTATGCTATATCAACATATGTGGGTTAGTAATAGTCAACACATTCCAGGATTAGGTATAACAACATGCATAGATATTCCCACTAACCCAGACACCAGTTATGGAACAGTTTCATAGCAAAAGGAAGACATGCGTATATGGGACCACAGTGGTAATAACAACAGCATGCAGGTACATTGATGACACCATGCCACCAATGTTGGAGTATTTCAACATAGCACATGCATAGAAACAGATTTATATAATTATCAAACAATAAGACATCTGTCCCAACATTACAGTGGAGTCATCACATACCAGTTGAGGTGAGTATTTAGTGTACTGTTGGAGATATGGTGGGGGGGGGGGAGATGTCAATTAACAACTAGTATATTCCTGTAGTTAGCATTACTTTCCTAGTCAGTGCTGTTATCTGCACCTTACAAGTATTACTACACTACCCTATTGCCTTAGTTTGGACAGTGATATGGCTGTTGACAACTATATACATGGACTGGTTTTACCTGCATTATATACCTCTTACCTGATATACCTGCAGAGGAATTGTTTGTTAACACTAACTGTTTCTACACATACTCCCAGATTCTAGGTTGATGTTATGTACATACCTGTCCATCTCTTTTTACACAGACTCTGGCCATGTCTTTACCACATGCAGATGAACAGGGACATATGTAGACTATTGCCCTCTTCAACCTTTAGTGACTTACAACACTCTTATACAGGATTTCCTAGACAGTTATATTTTGTAGCACAGTTTGGGTGACAGTTATCCATGATACCTTATTATTCAGAGCAACTGCAACACTCACAATGCCATACAATACCAGAGTAAACAGTACCAGTACAAGGTATCAAGCTTTTATTTCTCGGCACAGTGTTCGTATGTGACGTACTCGTGGGAGAAATGTTTGTTAGCACTACCTGAATGTTGCCACACAAAGTACCAGATTTCATATTAGTATTATGCACATATATCTCACTCTGTTACTGTACACACTCTGGTCACAGCTTGACAACAAGGGGGTGTACATGGGACATACATGGCTTATTACTCTCATAACATTTTGGTGAGTTGCTAGTCTGACAGGTTTGTTCTTATAGCTGTCTAACAATTAGTCATATTTCCTCTTTGCTGCCTAAACATCTGGGATCATCCCACTGATTTCCCAGGGGGACAGAGAGACAGGTGGCCGATATTGGCCAATTTACTGGACATTCTGGACATATCTGTACAGTTGTGGGGTATGATTCTGTATGCAGACTACTACCACTCCCAAGATTCGAACCATGGCTGTGTGTGTTAAAAATACAACAGTTCATGTCTCAGTTGAGTGTGCTATTTGGATTTTGTTGCCTGTCTTTTCATTGTTTTCTGTCTATGTCTTTCTTAGTTGTCCTAAATGACCTCTGGGGATTACACCAGTCATATACAGACATTCCTACACATTCTATTTATGTTGCACAGTGTGGGTAACAGTGCTTAATACAACTGTACTATTAAGTGATTTCAAATCTACATTACCATATAATACCAAAGTATAAACATGCAGTCCAGCAGTTAGACCTTTATTGTCAGGCTATTATGCTTTTATTTACATACAAACTATATGAGACTCTTCCTGCCATATTCTTTGGTGTATGCAGTACTTGCCTTAAACAATACAGGTTTTATACTGGCGATTAACTTACTAATACTTTTAGATTTATTTCCTATGACAGTACATGCAAGAGTGTTACTAACCTGCCTCACGTCGCAACCTCTCCAGGTGGCATCCATGGGCCTCCTGGATCGTGGCCCTCTCACTTGCCACTGTGAAGGACATAAGAGAAATATTTAGCCATCCCTATCCATATTATACATGAGCTGGCAATTATTAAACAGGTAGTGGAGTGATACTTACACACGGCTGGGACAACACCTGCTGTCCTAGCCTCTTGGATCCACTGATCCAAGAGATCCCCCTTCAACTGCTTCAGGTCGGCATAGTGAGTTTGGGGTATGTCAGTGGCACTGGTGAGGTTACAGGCGAGATCGTCCCATGCTTCCACCTTATATTGGGAACCCTGGTACTGGCCCTGCAGCAATCTCTGCTCATAGTCTTTGACAAGGAGTCCTGCCATAACTCTGGACTCCTGAATGCCTCAGTGCTGCACCTGAAAGTGCACTCCCTCTCCCATTCCTGACATGCTGCCTGCAAGGAGAAGCTACAACCAGTTATGAGATGTATTCCCGCCTGTTGGGTTTAAGTAGGGCCGATTTCCCACACTTTGCCGTGATTGGATTGTTTTGAAAAGACTAAGCTATGGGTAAACCTGCTTACCTAAGGTTGGCATTGTTTAAAGGTGTATACCATTGGGCAAATTGAGTTAGCTGGCCTACACATTGCTTACACCTACTAAGCTGACCTGTGCAATGCTTAGTATTGCTTAATATTTACTTTGCATTATGTTTGCTTTTTGGCATGATTTATTATTCATTACATGTTTTATATATATATATATATATATATATATATATATATATATACGTATATATATATATATATATATATATATATATATATGTCTGGTATCCATGATTCATGTGTACATACACTGTATGTGGTCCTTGTGTTTAATAGGGGACTTCAACACTCTATTACAATTACACCTCACATCTGGGATTACTTCTGTACTCCAGTTCACATATTTATGTTATGTAGTAGGTTATAGAACATATGACTGAATACTGATTCCTTTCACATGTTCAGTTTGATTTTACTATAGTGAGGATTTGTTTGGTGATACCTCATTCTTATGTACTGTTGTGATGGCTTGGTGGTTAACTACTGTGACTATAGGGTCCTGGGTTCAAGACCTGGGTTTATATGGTTGCTGGGCAGAACATTGGCTGTTGGATAGAGGGTGATTAAGGCACTTTTAAGCACTTGTAAGTGGGTTTGCGTGGGTTTGCGTGAGGATAAGCTATGCTAACCTTCGGTTAAATATGCTTACAGTGAGTTAGCTTCCATATTGCTTAACCTGTGTGCACATTGCTTACCCCCATGCAAATGGGGTTAAACCTGCTTACTGGTGCTTACATATGCTTACTCCTACTTACTACTGCTTAATAGTGCTTACACTTTCTTACTAGTGCTTATTCCCACTTACCACTGCACTACTTTAGACAGTAATGTCTAATGGTTCTTGGGAAGGTGGGAGATTTGGAAGCTGTATGGAGTTATCATTCATTACACATTTTGCCTTCCATTTGTATCCCTGATTCCTGTGTACATATACTGTATGGGGCACATGATTATCTGTGAACTTTGCAACATTATTATACTGATACCTCACATCTGCATTTAATGCAGTACTCCAGTTCACAAATATATGTTATTTACTAGTTTATGCAACTAAAAATATTGTTCATAACATGATTTGACATGGAAAATGGAATGCACTGCAGTGGGACTCGAACTGGGAATGACTGCTCATAAGGCGAATGCTCTGTCCACTACACTATTGCTATACTGCTTCATTTGCATATATATTCCTTTTTATCCTCTTCTGCCATTTAAGCTGCATTAACCATAGCTAAGCAATGGCAAACCCACACACCTACGGTTAAATGTATCTGTTTCATAGAAATAAAAAAGTATCTTTATATTGTTTGTATTTACTATTGCTCTTGTACACGTGGGGGGATGTTTCTGGGGGTATCCTGACACCTATGAGTGGTCTCGCTCATTCTTTTAGGGCTTTCTGCTGTTCTTCATTGCAGGGTCATGTATATTCTGAGAGCTCTGCTCTCAGACATGCCCCCCACACTCTTACATGCTCCGTGTAAGATTAGGAGCTCAGGCAGTGTGCCTTCATTAATATGCATGGCGCGTTGCCATTCTGCTCCTAAATGGCCGCTTCCATGCAGGACTAAGCTAAATTAGTAAATCCGGGGGAGTGTTTATTTAAAACAACTTCCAATGAAAAACATAATAAATAAATACAACCTCCATCATATCCACTGTATTGTAAAAATAATTTCATCATCTCAACCCCTTCTACTTTTGGAATAACCATAAAAAAAGATTTAACATCAATGTTGACAATAACATATTGGGCAGTACGAGGTAAATTGCTAGTATTTTCATATAAATCACTACAAAAATGTTTAGAATCATGTAAAACATATTGATGTTTGTCTAAAACAGGATTCAAACATTTTCAGTATAAATAGAGGCAGGTTTGGTAATCCAACCTGCACCTGCTACAATGGGTATAAACCGGGGAGCAGTCGGATGCTTATGAATCTTCGGCATCCCATGTAAACAGGGTATCAACAGTTCATCAACACACAAAAAAAATCAAATAAATCTCTAGTTATATCACCATTCAAACAACATTCATATAAATGATCTCTAAATTGTGCACTCATCTTTCCAATTTTACTGAGTGTTGCATACTTATACATACTGATGTCATTCAATATATCATTAGTAGAATTATAATAAAACAAAGCATCCATTACTACCACTGAGAGCCACCCTTGTCTGTTAGACAAATAACTAAGTTACAATCAGATTGTAGACCTTGTAAAGCTCTCCTTTCCTCAGCAGTCATATTAAAAATCTATTGTTCTAGTAACACTTTCAAACAAACAATAAATATAATTTTCACATACATGCACAAATGCTTGCATTAAAGGGTGGCTCTGTGGTGTATAGATGCTCAGTTTCCTAAAAGTAAGCACATGATTTTCACTTCTTCACAATGGTAAATAGTCTTTAAAGTCAGATTCTGTACAAACATACATACATCAATAATACTCTGAGCCAAATCACCTCTCCATGCAGGAACACTAAGCTCCAAATTTGACAGTCTCCTATTGGAGATATTCCATACTAGCTTTTCGCTCTTCCCCACATCTTCTTGATAGACGTATGACCCTCTTCTGCCATAGGATATTTTCTTTTGCTCCTCTCTCGGCTCCTCAATCAGTCTTTGGATGGCAGACATCTTACTCTTATTGGAAGGGGTAGAACAGGAAAAAACACTTCATTATGTATAATTTTCTTTCACACCACTGTAGTCCTATTCCTCTTGTCATGTGGCTCACTGCTGTTGCTAGCCACACAAGGCTGATTGGTCTCTAATGATCCTCCCAAAGAAGTATTAGTGATAGATGCTTTGTTGAGAGAATTAGATATATTGGATTTAATACCCAAGTTAGTTGTTGTAACCTCATCATTACCTGAGGTTACATTCTCATTGTTCATGTTCATAGATGAATCATCACTGAGATATAAAAATATGCAGGGATGAGGAAGGGGTGTTTTGTGTTCAATTGCATAGGAAAGACTGCCATAGGAATTCGCTGTTACATCGATCAAGCATGCATGCCCCCCATGTTTTTAAGAATATAGCAATGAGTCAGTCCATCCGTATGTCTAGACTTAACGCAAGGGATGATGATTTTGTGAATGAGATGGAGACATTAGATAAGGCCCTTAGAAAGAGGGGGTATAAGAACAATGAAATACAAGTAGCCAACTGTAAGACACTTGGGTTGCAGGATACTAAGACTAAGCCTTTTTTTTCTCATCTCAAATTAACATCATGGAAGCTAAGAGAACTAGCAAAAGACTGTTGGTAGTTCCTATGGTATTTAGCACTGATACACCTGCACTTAAGTGTATTACAGCAAGAAAACTGAATATATTAACCAATGATGGAACTTTACAAAATATTATTGGTGAACAACCTAGTTTTTATTATAAGAATCATAAGTCTCTTAAGAGGATATTATGTTATCCTAGGGGTGATTTGGTGGGCAAGTGTTTAGTTAATGTTAATTATACCAGGAAGTGCAATAATTGTACCTTCTGTGATTTTATAGATACTACAGCTAAGTTTATACACACTGATATTGGCAGAGAATTCAGATTGTCTGCAAATGCAGACTGTAATACCAAGAATATTGTTTATCTGGCTTATTGTATGACTTGTTATTCTTTTTATATTGGGAAGTCAAACAGGAGGTTGAGAGAAAGGATCTATGGTCACTTGTATTGTGCATGGAGAGGGCAGTTATTTAGTGTGATTGCTAAGCATATGTTGCAGGAAGGTAGTATGCATACTTTTAAGTTTTTAGTGGTGGAAGTTATACATACAAATGCACGTTTGGGTGATATATTGAATGACACTGAGAAAGTTGAGTTAAAGTGTATATTGAGATTTAGGTCTCATTTAGGCAAGCGGCTGAATGAGTATGTTTAAAAACAATTTTAAAGGGACGTGGAATAAGAAGGAAATTGCTGCTGAGGTGATTATGGTCACTTAGCAATTAATGTGTTTTATTCATTGGTTGAGTGGAAAGTTTTAATTAACTTAGTTGTATTTATATATGTGTAGAGATTTGATGTTATTGTTTGATGAAGTGATTTACTTGCAAAAGTGCTCACAATAAAAGTTTATTTAGTTCACTACTTGTGTTATACTTGTTTGTATGTGCGATACATTTATTAGTATATATTGAGCCGTGTTTTCAGTCCTGAGGATTTCCTTGGATATTAGACTATTAGTAAACTGCTTTCTGTATTCCATGGTTGGATTCTTTGAGCTTGCATTTGCCTAGTGTGTGTGGTTGTGCAATCAGTTAAATGGACAGTGCACTGGAACAATTGGGAAGCTGGACTGGCTTCTAAATGGTCTTCTGGATACTTCTCTGTTAATTACCTGCCTTCGAACTATCAGCTTATGAGATTTATTATTGCACATCATTCTAAATTGCTAAGTATCTTCTGATGTTGACAGATAACATCTCCATGCAAAAAGGTATCCGCTTTTGAGAACCTAATGACTTCTAAATCATATTTCCTGGGTCTTCTCATGTCTGAAATTATTTTCCATTTCAACATCCAGGGCTATCCTTAAGTGAAATGGCACACTAGGCAACTAGCTACATTGTACTTCCCCTTCCCACAGCTACCCCAGTGAATATCCCATGATGCTCCACTGAATATCCCATGATGCTCCACTCCTTGTTTTTCACCTGACCTGAGCTCCACAAGCATCCAGATTACTTTTTATATCATTTTATGTCATACTCTTTAGATTTTCCTGCATCTTTTCAATACACTAGGTGGGCAAGACTACTCTATAATAACTCTGGAGTCTTCTTTCAGCTTTTCCCGGTTAGGGGTCGCCACAGCAGAACTCCGGTCCACTAATGATTGGCAGTAGATTTCTACGTGCCGAGTCGGCAGCTCTGATGCACAACCTTCAACTAAGGTACGCCCATTCACGCATGTCTCCACACAGAAGACGCTCTAGCTGAAAATCGAACAGAACAACGTCATACTGTGAGGCGACAATGCTACCACAGCACCACCACCGCAGTCAAGTCTAAGGACTGGACGGGGCAATAAGCCATGGGTTATAATGGTTTAAATTGAATTTTAAAGCTGTTTCATAAGCAACCTTTTCATCTGATGATGATTTCAACAAAATCATGATTAAGGAAAGAAATGCAGTCTTAATTTTCAACTTTACTTTTTCTTGCAGCCATTCATCAGACCCTAAAAATCCAAAACTGCAATATACTGACAATTGAGGAAATAATAAATTAGGATGGATGTCTGGGGCTCCAGAAGCCATGAGGTCAGAGATGCACCATAATGCATTTTAGAGGGTTTTTTCAACTTTTTCATCCAGTGATGGCCTGAACAAAAATTATGAGTATGGAAAGAAATTCAAGCTTATTTGTTTCTTTCAGGTATAGATAATTTGTGACCAAGACTTAAAGCTCAAAGCTGCCAAAACAACAGTTCACAATAAACCGAGAATACAAATAATTGCAAAGATACATAAATCATATTTGGAAACAGTGATTACCTACTCACCCCCTCCAAAAAATAGGACCTTCTGTTTATTCCTTTGATATGATAATGGAATGAAAGTGAAGGCACAGATGACCACAGTCATATTTCAAATGGCTGCTATTGTATATACATACAGCATGCCTATTCATTCCTTGCTCCAAAAGACATCCACCTGTTATGTACCCTAAATGTCATACTGGGATGGAACTGATATAAGAAATAGAACTCTGAAACATTTTTCAACTTGTTGCTAATAAGCATATACAAACTGCACTTCTCTTTACCCCTACTCCAAGAAAGATAGCCACTTGTATATGGATATGAGGTCTGACTGTGAGGAAAGTGAAAGAATAATGAATCTAGTGATGCATTCCACCTTATTGTTCCTAGACAGTACACTGTTCCTAGAAAAGCTATAATAACATTCTGTATACACCTTTAAGATTTGAGAGAAAAGGTAAAGAATTGACCTCACTGTCCCCACCCCCAGTGCAAGCTTTTGCAACCTTTTCTGCATACCTCTGAGGTTTATGAGGAAAGTAAAAACAATAATGACCACACTATCCCCAACTCCCCCCCCCAAAAAAAAGCTAGATTGACCTATGTACACCTCTGAGTAGAGACAGTTTTAGACAAGGTATATTTCAGAACATTAGCCAATACTATGCTTGAGTCAAAATTTAGTTATACAGCCCGTAGTATGGGGGTTACCAGATGTTTCATGATACATTTTATTCCTAATCTATACAAGAATAATTGTTTTTTATTGCAACCCATAAGAGTTATACATCTCTCCTACAGTATTGTGGTATTGTGGTATTGCAT
Organism: Protopterus annectens; assembly: GCF_019279795.1. Classification (NCBI taxonomy): domain Eukaryota; kingdom Metazoa; phylum Chordata; order Ceratodontiformes; family Protopteridae; genus Protopterus; species Protopterus annectens. The sequence goes on along the minus strand of NC_056729.1, from coordinate 403,532,632 downwards.
GTTTACAGATAAGAAATTATGATATTATCTTTGCACCCAGAAACACGTATCCTCCACAGACACTCACACACACACACACACACACACACACACACACACACACACACACACACACACACACACACACACACACGTGCACACACACATACACACACACACACACACACACACACACACACACACACACACACACACACACACACACACACGATAGAATGTAGAATATATCGTTAAACCCACACAATGACAAGGAGGGCACATAGACACCACATAGAAGAAGCCACAGCCAATAACTTAGCCACTGTACCACTGTGCCAGTGAGCGGTTGCTTTCAAACATACCATACTCTTGCCAGATTATTAAATACAGAATCTCTTGATTGCAATGTTAATTACAGAAAGTGACTGGAATTCTGACCAACATGTTACTCTTAAATACACTACAATGCGTACAACATACAAGCACAAAACAGTAGTTTTATGCTGATATCAGAAATACAGTACATTGTATGACACTGCTCCTGCCCCTCCAGATCCGTGACTCTCATTTAACAGTGATCAGACAACAGCTATCAGTTACTTTTATCCATTACCCATCAACTACAACCACTTAATTGACTGTGTATACCCCAGTATCTGATTGTGGTAAAATAACAAGAATAAACAGTCACAGTAATGTACTTGAAGTTTGTTTCACATAAGCTAACAGTGCAGTATTCCACCTTACTTCACATAAGTGCACACCTGTTCTTTAAGGACAGATTAGTGACTGTTTAATTTGAGCAAATTTCAAGCAGGTCAGTTACTTTCATCCAAAGACATCCCAACCCCACCCAGCAGTTATAGCCAATTCTATGTATATTTTGCATGCAGTATTGTAATGCAAATGATGGCCATGTAATATATTTCATCTTTGTTCCACACAAACAGGAGCCACATATTAAATTAGTCCAAATTGTTTCACACATATCATGCTATATCTTCAAATCCAGGATAATGAGTTGACAGTAGAAAGTTAGCCATTTTCTACCACAAATATCCTTAGCAATTATAGCTACTTTGTCTGTGTACATCTCAAATGTCTAATTCTTATAAAATGATTAAATAATAAAATAAAAGGCACACAGTAATGCATTCAAATTGATGTTAACCTCTTAGTGGGGGGTATGTTACTTATGTGAAAAACTTAAGAGACTTTCCATTTTTTTTGCCTATTTAAAGACCTTAATTAAAAGAAGCAATATGTGTTTTGGCAAAGCTATATCTCAGAATAGAAGATGTTCAGAGAGAGCAGAACTGTTGCTTATGGATGCCGGGCTTATGACAAGTAGAAACTGAGGCTTAGCTCCCAATTAAGGTTCTGTTTTTGCACGCACTCAGTTTTAGGGTACACTGCTCCTTGCTTAGAGCAGAGGTGATAGGATAAGAAACAAAATAATGCAATATTATGAGGAGCAGATATATGGTAGTTTGGATTACAAATTGAGATTGTTTGCTGAAAGAGAGGGATTTCCAAGCAAAAAGATATATTTTTTTCTATGTGATTCACTGTTATGAATAAATCTAGAGCACTCCATATAATTTGTTATGAAGACAACAACTGAGAACATGAATCAGCAGGTAACAGGTAATAGTCATGAATGGAGAAACACATTGAGACAACTGGAGAATGAAATCATTAAATTAATGTGAACCTTAATATGAGATAGTGGCAAAACATTTATGTATTTAAATACTAACAGGTAGCAAGTTCATTAAAGCAAATGAGATGTTCCGCTTGACTAAGTCTTCTAATATAAATGGTTAAAAAATCATACACTGAGTTACAGTGTTGGGGGAAGTACAGGGAATTGGGGGCAAGTAAGGGTTCAAGTATCAGTATATGTGCTAGACATACCCCCAGAAAAGATAATCTGCTATATATTGTCTTACTAATTTATGCACCACATTTTGTAAATTTTCTTGTAATTAGACTTTTATAGGAATGCATTAAGAGAAGTGGCATATACTGCTCTCATTCTGCATTTTCATGTTACAGAAGTGTTTCTTAAAGGACTCTCTGGCTCATCATACTTTTCCTTTGCTGTCAGGATTTCAACGAGTGGGATAAATTCTAGTAAGTGAAGAAACTGCCAGTCATTTAGACTAAAATTTGACTTTTATGTGACTCATCATGCACACAGGCACTTTCACAGCCATTACAATGTAATAGCTTGTTACACAACAGGACCTCTGCTTCACACCTACAGTAATATTGCTGCTGATTGCCCTGTTCTAATGCATTCCATGTAGACAATGGTTCACCTGTGGTAATCATTTGCAGGCTGATGACTCCATATTTCAAAAGTCTTAATTGTTTGATGTTAAGAAATAGTTTGAAGCCTGCATAATTATTATGAATCTTGTTTGGCAGCGAGAACATTATGTAACAGAAAAAAGACACATTATGCACAAGTAAAAGAGAAAATGCATGAATATAAAAAACAACATCACAGCTACAATACTGAATTCATTATTATTTCTACCATGTACACATTTCTCTTTTTAGCTGATTTCCTCAAATTGCAGATGGTGTGGCTATATATAAATTAGTTAAGGTATTTGCTTCCTTGATTACTTAAACCTTTTTTGCTTTTACAAGAAAGTGTCGTATGTCAGATGATTGGTTTAGAACTGCCATCTCTGGTGCACTGCTATGATGTATTAGAAAAAAGTATGATGCCAAGAAGGAAAGAGTCAGCTGGTAGAGGGATCTATATCAGTCTTTATTAACTAAAGTAATCAGATTCATTATCAAAGTCGTCATCAGATTTCCTTTCAATGTACTTCTTAATTTGCACTTACATTTTGAGACTGACTGGAAATGCGTTATGTAGTAATATGGCTAGAGTTAATTATTTCTGTTTAGGTTGTCAATCATATTAAAACAAATACTATAACTTACTAAAATATGAGAAAATTGCTATAAAGCTAGTAAAGAAGATCTAAAATTGTCCATTTGATACAGTGAATCACAAAGAAACTTAATATTTTCTTATGTGGGAAATATTGCAAGAAGGAGCAATTTGGATGACATAAATGTGTTGATATAACATTAAATATTTATAAAATATATGGACTCTCTTGTTTTCATCAATATATCATGTTATTGTTCTACCCTGCATCTATGTACTAGCTCCCTATTAACTGCATTCATCCATATCCTTTCATTCTGAAACAAATAAAAACTCTTTCCAGCCTCAAGTCAGCAGACTTTTTTTACCACACACACAAATCCAGATTCATTTGTGCTCAAAGAATCATAACATAAAAATGTCTTATCACTGAAAACAAGAATAAGGCATTTTTTTTAACACCTCACTCATTCTGCTAAGTAAAATAATCTTCTTCAACATGTCCCAACAAATTACTTTCTTTTAAAAAAAGTATTATTTTACTACTATACAAAGAAATAAAATCAGCTTGTGACAGAACCAGTTTCTTAATTCTTTAGAAATTACTGAATAGATGGAAAAATGAAGAATGAAGAAATTACGCAAAAACTGGATAAACTGATGAAGGGGTAAAATATTTACCTCTAAGAAAACCTTATTAGATACGGCAACCGTTAGAACAAGAATTACCATATCTGGAAAAGATGAATATCTAAGAAGCTTGAAATGGTGGGTTAAATGAATGAATTTAAGTGCCCTGGATATGCATGATCCATGTTTATATCTACATAGAAATAAAAATAAGTGTTTTTCTTCATCCCTCAGATGATGATACCACTTTAAAGTTTAGCAAGGTGCGAATAAATTAACAACGCACAGTAACTTTTTTTTTAATTTAGGTGGGTTCTTAAAGCACTGCTTTTTCCATTAATAACTTTTCATTATGGCAGCAAATCTGTCTTTTAATACGCAAGTTTTCACAGAGACAAGAAGGTCACAAGCTGTCGTGGCATGTCAGGTGAAACGTCTTATTTACTTAAACAGCTTGTAAAATTTCCCTCCAGATTATTGCAGGATGCGCACGGGACAATGCCATTATTCTTTTAGGTGTGGTATTATGGTAATCATTCTATCTATCTATCTATATCTATCTATCTATCTATCTATCTATCTATCTATCTATCTATCCATCTATCTATCTATCTATCTAGCTACTCTTCAATGACAGTGATAGCCCCACTAGGCTAGTGGTTTGTTTTCAGGGAAGACCCTAGGTGGTATTGCTACAACTAGGGAAAATTTGGCCAAAGCAATTCCCATACTCTTTTTGATAGGTAATGTGGGATCTTTTTTCACACACACACACCACACACGCACACACACACACACACACACACACACACACACACACACACACACACACACACACACACGCACATATATATATTTATATAATTAATTAATTATAATAAATTAAATACTGTTGGTTTAGATTTTGATTTCCATTTTCTAGTAACTGCTTTTTTGGCAGCCAATAGAATTAAAATTAATAAGACCTTATTCTGTCTGGGCAATTCAGATTCCATGCCCCAGATCAAAAGAATCATTTCCTTAATTACAGCCATTTGCTCCTCCAATATTTATGATTGAGTACTCTGTATGGATTTTTTAAAATCTGCCAACTCATTACATTCCCAAAGTACAAGTTCTCTATTATCTCTTTCTTACCAATCATACCTTCAATGTTTGCTATCTACCTGAGTAAATGGTTGCTTGGGGTATAAAGATACATAGATAAACACTTCCAAAGAGAAATCCAACACCAGCTGGACTTTGTAGTATACTTGAGAAGCATACATATGTCTTCCCATTGCTCCCTTGTAACTTGCTTTGCTAGTCTCTGTCATCAATCTTTTATAACCACTGCTAACTGATTATTATTGTTATCATATGATATTTTATATGCCCTACTAATTATCCATTTTTAACAGCAGCTTCTGTTCTAGATTTAGTTAAAACAACTCTACTAGAGCAGGTCTTTCAGTTAAGAATTCCATATCCTTTTCTTATTGCCTACATTCTGATATCAATCCCTTGTTTGGGAAGGCAGTACCTAACCTGCAATCCACACTTATTCTTGACTTCATCCCACTCTATTACCTTCCCCTCTCTAGCTATTTGCTCTGAACACCTTGGTTCCCTTTACAGTTTTCTCCAGTAAAGTCCAGCTGTTCTTGTCTATTTACTGTAACACTACTTGCAGTAATCCCTTTTGGCAAAATCTCATTTCTCCATTCCTGTATTAGCTTTGTTCTTAATATACTTTCTGCAGATTTATGAATATAATATTCTGTGCGGTTGTTATTATTCCCTTAAGGATACACATTCAAATTCATATTCTCTCCTTTTTTCTTGAACTCACCCCGTTTTGTCATCATCTCTTTCCACTTTGAATTATAATCTTCTGTTTGTGTTATGACATGATGCCAGGGTAATCCTATGGGCTAGGCTTGTAAAGGCTCCAGGGCCATTAGCCTAGTACACACCTATGAACCTATGAACCTTATGTATCTGAGCCTTAACTGTGTAGTTCTAAACTATCCTTTCAAATCAAGTAATCCTAAACCATCTCATTCTGTTGAGAGGATCAATTTATCCTACTTACCTCTTCCCCTCTTCCCCTCTCAAATATATTAATTCAACTCCTTATTAATTATTGTTCACAACTTCTCCTCTGGTTGATAAAATATGCCTGACCTCTATATAGCACTAAATGAGCTAAAGACATTTACACTAGTTGTATCTTGCTGTCCACATCCATAACACAGAGCTTCCAGTTTCTTAGTTGTGTATTGTCTTTTGTTTAGACTCTTCCACACATCCTTACTGCAATAACAGAAGCCTTTTTCATCCATACTCCTAAGTACTTCATCATATCATGTTCACATAAATGTTGCTATTGATGAAGCAATTCATGTGTGGGCACATAGTTTATGGCTTTTCATTAAGTGCTGTGAGATCTTTTATGTTATGTTAAACTAACAATCAGGTATGAGTACAGCACTATTCCTAGGTTGTACCACTGTGCCAGGGTTGGCATATGAAGCCCGGTGGCTGGTGTGGAGATAGAACCCACAGATTTCCTCTTTTCTAGGCATCAACAGTCATTGCATTGATTTTTAAGTCCATTTGTTAGTGTAACTTAATTATTCTGTACTGTTTTAATACTAGTGATGTTGTTGTTGTCTTTTGGCTTTTCCTGATTAGGGGACGCCACAGTGGAACTCCGGTCCGCTAATGATTGGCAGTAGATTTTCATGAACACCAAGGTGCCAGCTCGACGTTCAACCTTCAATGAAGGTACGCCCATTTACGCATGTCTTTCGAACACCCACCCAACCGTGGGGAGGACATGCAGACTCCACACAGAAGGCACTCCCCGCACTCCAGCCAAGAATCGAACGGGAGAACCTCTTGCTGTGAGTAAACGCTAAAATGTGTAAATCTCAATAGTTTTAAGAATAGGAAAGTATTTTATTTACCAATCTTAGTTTTTATGTTGCAAAATTACATAAACTTTGAACAAAATAGTTATTTTATGACTAACAACAACATAATGCAGCACCTGAATACCTGTTCGGACACTTGTAGCCACTGACCTTACCCAGTCAACAGAGTATAAAAATAAATATGCACTTTCACTCTTTCAAGGTTTGTATTCAGAAGCTATTTGCTTAATGTGTAAGATAAACTCCCAGCCATTTGGGTGAACAATATGACAGACATTGTGTCAAGAGCTACTGTTGTCATAAAATGTTTTTAATTCTGCAGTATTTGGCTCATACACATTTCTGAAAGTCCTACTTCTGGAGTATAGCAAACTACAGAGGTGCAAGATCGACTCAAAAATTAATGAAAATATTTATCAGCTGCTATTGGAAGACAACTTCCCACCCAAACTATTAAACAGCTTCCTATCTACCATATTGCATTGTAAATAAAACCTAACCAGAGAATAAGGCCTAGCATGGTTTTACAGGATAGTCATGATATAAACCCTACCCCAAAAATAAGCCCCAGTTAAGCTTGTCAACAGCACATGATGGACATGTTGAATTATAAAATAATATTACTGACACCCGTTGACTGAGGCTATCATACTCTGCTCACCATTTTCAGACCAACTTCTTCTCTTTGCAAAAAATCATAAGATTCTTTGCTTGGGAGTCCTCCAGAATTCTTATTGTAACCCTAACCATCACTCACACTTGATGGTTGAGATCCTTGGCCCATAAACACTGACAGGCGTATTTTGATCAATCAACGTACAGACAACGTGTGTAAAGCACAAGAACGTGATAGTGCATGGTTGTGGGTGTGCCTATTCCTTGTAAACAGCATAATTTTGTGTTGCCACTCCGGTCTCGTAAGTCTTCAAATTAACCCCCTCCAGACAAGATGAGTGCAAAAAGAAAGAGCTATTCCGTCATGTACAAGAAAGGAATCATGGCAGACTCCCAGGGAAAGAATCTGATGGCTTTCTGCAAAGGGAAGATGTTAGATATCTGAATGGTCCGAAAATGGCGTGCAGCGTACAATAACCTCAGTCAACAGGCCGAAGAGGGAAATGCTAAGAAGTGCAAGTGTGGATCAGGTCAGCATCCATTATTTCCTGAGCTGGGAAACATCATCTGTGAGGGGATTGCTAAAAGGAGAGCAAAGGCTTTCTTTGTGCACAGGGCTGATATACAAGCTTTTGCCCTTGCAATGGCACCACAGTTAGAAATATTCCCAGAAGAATTCAAAGCATCACAACATTGGCTGGATGGCTTCCTTCACTATATATGAACTGTCTCTAAGAAGATCAACAACACTGTTCAAGCTGGAAGATATTGAAGTTATTAAACGTGCACTTGCGTTCAGATCCTTTGTTGATGGCATTGACTTTTCTAAATACCAACTCTCCAACATGATTGCTATGGATGAAACTGCAGTGTCTATGGGCCAAGGATCTCAAACAACAATTGATCAGAGGGGTGCCTCATCAAACTACATTCCCTCCACTGGTTACAAGAGTGCAAGTGTTACCTGTATTTTGGCAATTCATCTAGATGGAAAGAAAATCCCACCTCTAATCATCAGTAAGGGCAAGAAAAACAAGACTGAACGTGTTTCAGGCATTTACATTCTTGAAACCAAAAAAGCCTGGTGCACACAAGCAGCTATAAGGAAGTGGGTTGATGTAATGCTGCCACTTGTTTTGTGAGGTGGCAAAAGAGGTCTGCTAGTCTGGGATTCAGCCAGCACTCACGGCACTAAAGAAATGAAGAAATTCCTTGCACAGAGAAGAATAGATCAAATAATGATTCCCACAGGAATGACTGCCTATCTCCAGACTCTTGATATTGCAATAAACAAGCCATTCAAGGACCATTTGCACATGGAACTCAATGACTACATTGAAAAGAGAATGGAGAGAAATCAGCATGGAAACTTTGTGAAGCCTAGCCTGCAAGAGGTCGTGACTTGGGTGAAAAAGTCATGGGATAAAATCACTGACAGATGTGTTGCCAATGCACTACGAGCAGGCTACTTGGACAAGCAGTGCTCATTTAAGGAGATCTCTATTGCTAGGCATGACAGATTGGGGCCAATGGTTCTACAGGAAATGGAGTCACAAGAAATTCAGGTCAAAATTCAGGGGTTGGACACTTATAGCAATGTTCCAGAAGAAGATGACATGACTGTATATGAATAACTGTGAAAGCCAAGGTGCAGATATTCTAAAGTTGAAATGTTTGGTGCACTGTTTATGTAGACTTCTCACATAACTGTTTTAATGCGTTAGACCTGTGGTCCAATAACAGAAAAGTATGAAATAAATGTCAATTTGTGTACATGAATAAATGTCAATTTTTGTACATGAATAAACGTCGATTTGTGTTCATTAATAAATGTTGATTTTTGTACATGAATAAATGAATAAAGGTAGATTGTTGGATGGTGTGGGTAAATAAGGCATCCCCTGATAATAAGCCCTAATGTGTATTTTGGCGGGGGAAAGAGTATAAGACCCGGTCTTATTTTCAGGGAAATACGGTATTAGTGGCATATATTATGCTGGTGATGAACATAGAAGTGTATAACAGTCTTTTGTTTGAAGTATCTGGAAGGTAGTTATAGACTTCCTGCTTTGCAAGATGACAGGCTGGATACTGTGCCTATGTTAAGATCAGCTGTTATCCTTCATTCTGTAACAAACATTTTGTGACAGTGGTTTATAGTCAGTTCCCAATACTAATGGCTAGTAAATACATTCACATTACTTTAGAGAAATGGATGACTATGATTTGCTGCTTTTCATTTTTTCTGAAGAATTAAGGACAGAAATAAGTAAATGAGTATGTGATGGAACCATGTTTATATTGCTTACACTCTAGCCTTTAATACTGTTGGTCATACCACTTTGATAACCACGCTCCTGCATCTGGGTATTGATTAAGCACCTATGCGTTATTTATGCTCCGCCCATCTTATTTTCTCATATAAAATAATTGCATGGTGATATGACACTTCAGTCTAATCTAAAAAGTGTTTGCTTGCATGATACCAGGAGCTGGTACTGGTTCATATACCACAATAACTCATTCATGATTTAATAGGCAGATTATTTAACTGCACTGCTCAAAAAATGTTATTAATGGAATTTTGTTGATAATGCAAGACAACGCTACCGAGTTAATCTGTTGTTAAGAATACAAGTGATGAGACTGCTGAAGCCCTGATTTTATTAGTGCCTTGATAGTTTTTTTACATAGAGAGACCATTTGGAAGAACTGATACAAGTTTAGGAAAAATAAAGATATTGTCAGTATGCTCATTTTTTTTAAAACATAAGATGGTAAGTTTCTGTTCTCAAAAAGGTTAAAACAAAGAGTGAGAAGGTCACACATAAAACCAGTCAGTAAAAACTAAATGAAAACTCCATCCAAGCTAAAACTTCCACTGAGTGACCTTCCAAATCTCTTGTATCAGAGGTACATGGGATATATATATATGCTGTACAGCTAGTGGGGTTTAGCTTTATTGGCGTGAAACTGTCCATCGAAATGACTTGAAAAGAAATAAGTTATGGGCATTCAGAATCACCATATAGCTGAAACATCCGATGTTCATAAGGGTCATTTGCATATATCCCATGTGCCTCTGACACAAGAGGTTTGAGAGGTCACTCAGTGAAAGTTCTAGCTTGGCTGGAGTTTTCATTTAGTCCTCAAAGAGGTTAGAAATTCTGGAGTGTTTTATATTGTGGTTTCACCATGTGAAGCCTGATTTGTTATGTCCACCACAAAATAAATAAATAAAAGCAGCAGTGAGCTACCTAAATGTGTCAGCGCATCAATGTACATGTGACAGGAAGAGGAAGGGTCACATAAGGGCTTAACCCCAGCTGTCGAAGTCTGACATACTGGAGAATTCATAAAGATTTACAAAAGAGTTGTTTTACTACATCATCAGGGCACTGACCTTCACTGAAGATCTGCTGCAATAACTGAGAAGGACTGGGCAGCAGGTAAGTACGTCCACCAGAGTTTGTCTGACCTGCTAAAATGATTTGCAGCACTGAATTTGTATACATGGCCATTCCTAATGCTGCTAATTTCTGACAGCTAAACTGATATGCTGCTTCATTCTGTTCCTCTAGCAGATGATTGCGAAGGGACACATGTAGAGATTACTTTAAGTCTTCAGTCCTGGTACTTCTCGGCAGAGAAGTGGTGCTTAATGTAAAATGGGCAGTTTGTATTGTCCAAACCTTAACAAGTATAAATACTACCTTGTGTCCACCCTGAAAAGAGGCTACTAGCCTAGTGGGATTAACCCAGTCAACAAAAGATGGATAAATGAATCAATACTGAAAAGAGACCATTATGAGACAACAATGAAAATTGTTTATTTTTCTCTAAGTGTTTAAGCAGTTTGGGCTACTGTTTTCTGCATTACCACTAACTGAGAAATGGAGATGTCTCCATACGAAAAGGAAACATGACTGGCAACACATACAAATAAAGCACAAACAGTGATACTCTGTGACAAATACTCATTATTATTGCAACCAAATTAAAGTTTGCAACAGTGGCTGCAAAACTGATTTAAGTTTACATGAATGATCACATATGAGTACTGGCATCCTTTCAGGTGAATACATTCTCTTTCAAATGCACTTCTGAGCCTCTGAAATGCAAGTGTCATGAATGCATTCTATATCCCATGTGGCAACAGCATGCTCACTGGTTTTCAAACATCATGCTTTGATTAGTTTTGTAAAATATATATAGACTGAATACAGTTATAGTTGGCAAGTATTATCAAAGCTGTGTTAAAAAGTACTTTTTCTGAGGAACAATGATGCCCTGCTCCCATGATTGGGGCTGCAATCCATGCATTCATGTTACTATTATAATGATTTCTGGTATTGCATTAACATATGAATATGGAGAAATTCCTCCTGCAGTGACACTTTTGAAAAAAATGGCATTTTAGTGAAACAGAAAAACTTCTGATTCGTACACCTGGTTATTGAAACACTCTCTAGCTTGAGAGCCCTGTAAGTAAAAAACAATTTGGTGGTTAGTTCAGGATGGAGTGTGTGTGAATATGTTGATTTACTTGTTTGATTGAAAATAAAGCATTTATGTCTTTTTCACAGTATTAAATTTAATACACGTAGTTTCTTAAATACTAAACATAATTTCAGTAGCTAACAGTACTTCTGCATGGTTTGTAAATGTAGGTTTTCTTTGCCTTCGGGCCTTGTCAAGTACTTCTATCTAACAAATTTACAGCTAGAATTCGGTGGCATAGCTGTAGATAACAATCATGTCATAAACAATTCTAGATTAAAATTAAAACTGCAGACAAATGGGTATATGCACACAACGGTATAATTTAAGGTGAAAAATAATGAGCATTTTAGGGAGAATGAAAATGTCAACTTGCAAATTGAATGAAAAAATGAAGGAAGTAACTAACGCATTAAGTGACATTGCAAATGAGCAGTTTGTTGAAAGCTATGTAGGAAATATCAGCAAGCATAGAGATGGGAATATTTTATGAGATACTTACTCTCCCCTTTATGGCTATCACATTCATTAGAGGATTACACTTACCAGAAGTATAAAAGTTTACAGGGTAAAGCATAGACAAAAATCTATAAAGATGATGAAAGCAGCATATAATAAATGAAGCAAGGGCAGACATATACCGATTTTTTACTGAAATAATTACGATTGCTTTATGGAGGAGATCATTGTCAAAGGCATGCTGACTTTTGGAAGGATGACCCTTTTGACTAAATGGAAGCAGTAAATTAATTATGTAAGAGTTCATCAATGATGTAAAACTAATTTTCTAAAATAAAAGTTTTAAGGATTTACTAAAAACGACAAAATAGTTTCAGTAATAACATTGTATTAGTTGTTCAAAGCCCTTCATGGCAGATATTAGTGCACATGTTGATGCTTGTTAACAAAATATAACTGTTTTCATGAAGCAAATTTGATCATAGGATTATTCCACTAAGCATTATGTTTTTCAGTGGTATGACAATATGTGAACATTCTGAATGCGGTGCATGACTTACTAACATATTTTGGTTTATTACTTACCTAAATCATTACTCAAAAATTCTATGAGTCTTCTCCTAATTGTGATTTTCGGACAAGTTCAGCAAGTCAGTGCTGGATTGTTATAACACGGAAGCGTTCTTCTTGCTTCCTGGAAACCTGGGCCAACCATTTCATTTTTTAATGGACTGTTGAGTTTGTGTTCATTTTCCAAGAAGTATTTAATGTAAGTCTCCAAAAATATTTATTTTTATTGAATGTGAATAACATCAGAATAACACATACCTGTTAATAACAAGTAGATATAATGTAAAGGATGGATAGTATATATAACAATGTGAACAATATTATAATCCAGGGGAACACATTTTAATTTCACATACTAAGGCAGGCATCTTTTTTTAAGTGATCACATAGAATATGTCAGATTTATAAGACAGAGTAAAAGGCTGCAGTCTCTCTTCAAAAATCATCATACTGCAAAGTACAAAAAGCTTAGGATCTTTTATTTCATTAAAAGTCAATATTAAAAACTAACATAGGAACAAGCTGCATTGATCTTGAAATTAAATGCCAAGCCAGAGGGCATTGAAAGCATTCAAAAGTCATAAGTGTTTCAGATAATTTGATTTTAAATTTCTAGTCTATATGTCAACAAGCATTTCACATTTTCAGTCCCTTCATCTTTCCAGGTGACCCTAAGATATTCATATATTATATATTACTGTAAGGTGAACATTTCAAAATGCATTATCTTGGGCTTGCTAAATGTGTCCCTCAGAAAAAAGCATGGCCAGCTCTCCAAGACTTGCGTATAGGAAACATGGCTCCAATTAGACTGAATTATGGGAATAATAAAAGCATGCGACTGAATGAGGTCATGGTGACATGACATTTTCAGCAGTAGTAAGAATGTTCCATTTTTGTTTTTCACAGACTATGGCTGAGTGGCGTAATTTGTTTGGATGAATGGTGAAAACACCTTAGGTTAATTCACAATCATTTCCATTTGTAGCCATTAAGTAACAAATTCAGCACCTTATTTTATGCATACAAAGTACTGTTGGAAAGGCCAGCTAGATACTCAAAAGTAATCTTATACAGAGTACATCTGACTTTGTCTTCCAAATCCCACAGAAAATGGCTTTTCACATATTGTGTTCTTGATCTTTGTAGACATATTTCCTTTTCTAGTTTCCTCATTCCATTCACAGATATCAGTAGTCATTACCTTGAAAGATTCCAGCCTCATTTTTTATACATTAAGAAAAGCAAATCCATCTAGATTAGCCTGACCTTTCTGTATTTGGAGAATTCTTCTTAAAGCTAATAAACTCTGATAAAGAATATGCCAATTCATTTCATTAGTTGGATAACATACAATAATACCAGCGGTAAGAGTGCCATTTTTCAGACACCTCTGCAGTAGCTTCAGGAACATTTGAAGTCCCTCCTTTACCTGGAAAATCCACCTTTACTTTATGTGCATTCTTATCACAAGAGACTACATTTCAATCTTTCACTCACCTTCAGCCTAATACATTATTCCAAGAAAAGAAAAGAAAAGAAACAAATAACTACTTTTTGACTAATCATAAGGAAGTAATTCATGTACAGCTTTGAGTAAGGAAACATTTTGTACAGTGCAGCCTTTGAAACATTTCTCTGTTTTAACAAACTGAGAAGGGAGTGAAAGCCTAATAGGAAAACAAGAGAAAGTAAGGTAGGCCTAGCCAGGCATACAATTAGATCAAATCTATTTTTTTATTCATATATAAAATCACATAGCAGTATTAACCTAATGCATGCAAAAGATCATTCTAAATTGATTCATTGTAAGAATACTTCTTATGATGACATGAGGCAGTTTTATATTACAAGTGAAATGTATTATAAATTCACTATACAAAATTAGATAGTTGGTCAAGGTCCTGCATTAAAAATCTTTAAGTCTAATTACAAAATGGTACAGACTATGATCTTAGTTGTCTTAACTGATGACAATTACAAGTCATCAGCTATATAATTCTTTATGTACTAATGGCCTGATATATAAACAAATGAGGTACGTATTACAGCTTAAGGGAAAATGGAAAAAAATGGTGTATACGTTTTAGGTAAATCATCACTATACACTAGTAATAAAAACAAAAAGTATACTGAGCTATAAAAGGGAAAATACTGTGTTGAGTGGTTTAATCATTATTTCAAAGAATAAAGGTATATATATCTTCAGAAAATGTTTGAGCAGCTGTAAAAAGAATTGTGTAATATATGACAAGGTTTACAAAACAGGAAGCCAGTTCATCATCATAGCAGATCAGAGTCTTTAGAGTTTTGCTATGACAAATTTCCGATTCATTATCATATGTAGAATCTCAGTCCTAGGGAAGGGAAATTTTACTTACTGTGAGAACCTTTGCAGCCATTAATGGTATTACTGCTAATATTCATTTACTTTCTTTCCTTATATATTAAGGAAGAAAGGAAAACAGAATAAATAATGATTTAAGTAAAAAGTTACTTCATGCTCATATTCTCTCTTGATGTTGCTCATATCCAAATTGTTCCTCTGAGATTGTCATTTCCTCCTCATAGCCAAATTATTCCATGCTGGAAGGCATGTAGTTCTTGGGCAGGCCTTCCTTCAATTCTCACCATAAATTCCTTTGGGTCTCCTTGGGAGAAAAAGTATCTTCCCTGTCTATTTCACTATCAAAAGCTGTGCAAGACAGGCCGTCCTTAAACTTATCACCTGTCTTTGCAGCACAAATTTGTTTATCCTGGAAAGTCATATTTTAATAGCACGTCTTGTAGATGCCTTGCAAGATTTTTATCATGTAGGCATTCATAGATATATATTTTAATTTTGTTGCTTTTAGTTGAAACTACTGGTTGATAGAGAAAGAGTAAAATAAGTACAAGTTTTGTATTTGTTTCCAAGAGCGGAATAAGCATAGAACATGTATTGTTTTTTCATTTCTGTATTTCCTCTTTCCCATCCCATGTAACCTGCATTTGCATTCCCTGATTCTCCACTTAAATATTTGGATACCTTTCTTGAATGGCTTCTTTCATGCATCTTTTTCAGGTTTTTCTCTGTGGCACTACGTGATATACCACCAGTTCTAAGGCCACATTTTCTGTGGTTCATAGCAGTTCATAGGAATCATAAGAAATGCAAGGCTAAGTGACCATAGGTCATGAATACATTGCCAGAAACCACTCACTTAGTTCCTCCCACCCCTTTCAAAGAGGGCAAAACCAGTGAGACACAAAGTGTATTTAAGGCTAGCCATTCACTTGTCAATTTTAAATTTAAAGGCTGCTAGGGAGGTACTATGCCTTACATGCAGTGGAAGCTTGTTCCAGAAAAGTAAGAGGTGCTGGATGATGAATCAAGCCCTCCATTTAATCTTATTTATGATTTGAAACAGATTCAGATTGCTATTCCCCTCCAAGGGATTCCCCTATCTGAGGGGATTGCATATCCCCTCGAGCCACATGCTCCAGGGATCTAAACCTTACCACAACAATAAATAGGATGTGCTGGAGGGATAGATTCCTCTCCCAGAGACTTCCCATGCTCTGGAACAAGATTCCAATCTACATTAGGCAGAGCTCCTCGCTAACCCTCTTCAAGAGAAACCTTGACGAGTGGATGGGAAACAGAAAGTTTACCCGGGGATCACTTCAATGGCTCTGCTGGACAGAGGCACAGGGAACTAATCTAAAGGGGCGGCAAAAGCCAACACATTCTGGCTAGGTTTATAAATGCCTTCGGGCAGATAGCCTAGTACCTATCTATGAACCTATTGTTTTTGTTAGCCAAGCTGTTGTTGTTCTGAAGTAAAAGGAGATCCTGTATAATAAAATCCCTGAGGGCACAGAAAGCAAGGAAGACATCTTCCCCTAAGGAGCCTCTAAGAAATGGAGTGGAAGGACAAGGATTCCAGCCTCTTCTCATAGCTGAGATTCATGAGGCCAGATATGCATTTAGTTAGGAATATTTACTGTTTTTGAGTCAATTAATGTGTTTAGTGAGATATAAATTAAATGTTGCATTATATTGTATTGTAAGTCTAATCAAAGCAGAGTACAGAGGGATGGTAATTTCCTTAGTCCTGGACAAAATGTCTTTAGCAATTTGTTGAGAGATATTGAATTTTTCCTGACCATAAACAATATATGGTGGTTTAAGTACAGGGAGAAGGAGTTATCAACCCAGTTGACCACGTCCCTGATAGCCTATTCTGAAAATAATGGCGTGTCATCAATATAGTAAGTATTTGCAATATTTTTTACCAAAGAAGATGATATTGCACTTTTATCAATAATCATAAGAACTTTTGCACCAAGAGTATATATGCATCAAGTTTGTGTCTACAGAAGATTTATCAATAACCTCCAGCAAAAGTCATCTGCAAATTTTGTCTGTGTTGTTGATTTTGAGTTCAATGAAGTAAATGTCAAAAAGGAGGGTCCTAGCACAGATCCCTGATCCCTGGGGCACCCCACAGGACACCTTCTCTTAGATGAGGCGTCATTGTTGACTCTGACAATATACATTCTATTCTTAAATCAGTTTACAATCCATCTCACCATATTGGATCAATTTTAAGGGACATTAGTCAATTATTGATCATGTTACATGGGGTGATATCAAATGCTTTGACCACATCCAGATAGGCAGTGTGGACAGAATAAACATTATGCACATAAATACAAGATTTATTTTGCATTACTAGTCTTTAAGAAAGGTGAATTGCTGTGGGTCAAGCTTGATCAAATTTTCAATGTTATGACTTAAGAGGTTAGTAATAATACTTTCCATGACTTTACAAAAAAAAAGTCACGAGGCTAAAGGGCCTTTGTGGAGGGGTATCAGCACTGTTGTTGTCCATTATTTAGGTAAATAATGTATAGCCAGGCTCAGGCTGAACAACTCAAGGAGGGGGTCATTGAGGACATGTTTGACACTATTGATTAGACAGATTGTTATATTATCAGGTCCCACGGATGTGGCATTTTTTAGAGTCCTTTTAGAATCTGTTCTTTGGAGATTATGGGGGTGGATTTGCGATGATAGGAATGAGGGCAGTAGTTTCAGAGGAGAAATCTGATACAAACTTGTTAGCCAGAAAGTTTGCAATATCAATTAGATTTGAGTGTGAGACATCATTTAGGATCAGTACAGAGTAATGGTATGAATTATTCCTTAGATTTCTGACATAACTGAAGAAGGTCTTTTCATTATCCTTAGCCTTAGTGGTGAGTCTAAGTTCACTGGAAGATTTACTAATTTTAAATATAGCCTTTACTATTGTGGTCAGATTCATCAGGTTTACTTTGTACTGAGGAGGTTTAGCTCTATGTACTAGTCTGAGTAGCTTTTCATTTTGCTACATAATTTATGTATATCAAAAGGCCACCAAGGGGATTTGTTTTTGAATCTCCCACTGAAGCTGGTTCTAGTGAGAAATCCTTGTTTATGCATTTTTCAATGTGGGTATATATATATATATATATATGTATATATATATATATATATATATATGTATATATATATATACATATATATATATATATATATATATATATATATGTATAGATTAACTTTATAATCCAAAATCCTGAAACACCGAATTTCAGAATCTCGAGATCATAAAACCGAACGTTTACAATACCAAATCCCCAGAAGCACGAATTTTGAAATCCCGAATATTACATACACACATGCACATACACACAACTCCCCCCACACACAAACACATGAACCTACAATACAGACAAGAAGGGGGGCAAGCCCCCTGCACCCGTCACACCCCCTAATTAAATATTCTAACTCCAAGGTTGCACTACACAGACACACACAAAAACACCACCATACAAGCTACATATCCCTTGCACACACACACATCATAGTAACACAGCACACTAACACACTCTAAATCCCCTAAACAAAACTGTTAAACATAAATACTTACCTGAATCTCCACCTATGCATTCATACAGAGCAACACCAGAAGCGCTAATTCAAAATCTCCAAACTTTGGGATTTTGAATTTCGAGCTTCTGGTGTTTTGGTATTGCCAGCCTTCGGCTTTATGATCTCGAGATAGGTTCTTTCCTCAATTTTTTTTTATTTTTAAAATACATTTGAATGAATTCCATAGTATTTATACATAACATCTTAAATAACTATGTACACTATTTACATTAGCCTGACACTATAACAGATCTTAATGTATACAGTTACTTTACACATATGTCCAATCCATTATCAGAGTGTCTGATCAATTATTGTATAGTGTCAATCAACGATAAGATTTTTCCTCAAGGGTTGTTGATAAATGGCTTTGGATAAATTCTTAGTTTTTTAATTTTAATTTCCAATAATGCTGTGGTCTTTAGTAGGCTGTAGAAGTCTTCCAGAGTTGGTATTGTGTTTGTATTCCATCTTCTTGTTATACACTTCCTTGAAATTGCAAGTATACTCCATACTAGATACATGTTTGACCTATTCAAATGAGGACCTTCATTCACATGTAATAAATAATACAAGAGCTTTAGTTAAATAAAATGATTCCTTAAATAAAGCTTGTAGAAAGTTATTAATACCATTCCAAAATGGGTTAATTTTAACACAGTCAAAGAAGGTGTGGTTCCAATCTGCATTGTGTACTTGGTCACATCTCCAACATATTTCTTTTATGGAAGAACTAATTTTACTGATTCAGTCTGGGGTTAAGACTGCTCTGTGCAAACATTTCCAATTAAAACCTTTCTAGTATTGTGTAAATGATGTGTATTTTACTGATGATAAAATATTTGTTTTAATATGTTCAGTTAACTCTATTGAGTGTCCTTTTGTTATATATTGCCAGTATGAGGTTTTATGTGTTGTTTTATAGTTTATCAATATTTTGTAAAATTTTGAAATACTGTTTCCCATGTCAAAGTCATTATATATGATTTCATATATGTATTTCATAAATTTAGTTATTTCTTTAAATGAAGAATTGGTAATTATTCTACTTAAATCTTGCAAATATGACAGAATACTCTATAAAGTTAGCCAGTCCTTTTGCGGAATTTTGTATGTTGGTTTTATTACTTGCATATCTAAAACTTTTAGTTCTTTGATACATTGGAGCCAACAAACAAATCCCTTTTTTTCCCAGGAATTAATAATTTCTCTATAGATTTTATTGGAAAGTTCTTTGTGACTATAAATGGAGTTAAAAATCAACCCACATTTTTAAATCTATATTTGCATTTATAATTTTCCTAAATGAGTCAATAAAATAATTATTCATATGAGTTTTAGTGGGTTTAGTTATGTTATATTGCATACTAATACATAATATGTGCCATGGCAAATTGTTTTTATCTGTTATTTTACATTTTTTGTAAATCAAATTCATTTATAGATATTACATTTAGTAATTCTTTCCAATTTGCAGAGTAATTTGGACTTATCCAATCTGAGATTGTTTTATATATTGATGCTTTTATATATGTTTCTATATAAGAAATGTTTAATCCTCTCTGTTTCCATGGTCTGATATGATGTATTAAAGCTATTCTGTTTCTTTTGGAAAGCCATAAAAATTGTATTAGGCATGAGTTTATTTCTTTAAGTATATTCCTTTCTGGTAACAGTTGTATTGCCAAGGCTATATATAGGATCTTGGGTAGTAAAACCATTTTTATTAACTGTAGTCTATGTTCAAATGTTAATATTAATTTGATCCATTTTTCCACAGAGATTTTAATTGTATTGATGACATTGTTGTAGTTTTTTAGCTTAAATCATTTTTATCCTTGCATAACTAAATTCCTAGATATTTTAAGGTAAAGTCTTGTTTCCCTATTATGTGATCCACTTAGTCTTCAGTTCTGTTTTTTTATTTAAAATTAAAAATTTAGATTTTCATTTATTGAAATGGAGTCCCGAAGTCATGTGAAATTTGTCAATTAATATATCTAATTCTTTTAATGTCTCTTTTGTATTAGATAATGTTAGTAATATGTCATCAGCAAATAACATTACTTTAGAATTGTATCGTTCATAAACATCTATTCCTTTAATTTTTATATTGTTATGAAATGCATATTTCAATAGCCAGAGCAAATAGAATTGGTGACATGGGGCATCCTTGTTTAGTGCCTTTTGTTATATGTATAGATTCAGAGGTTAAAGGACTTAATTTGACATATGCTAAATTATTTGTATATATATTCTTTAGGAGATGAACAAAGGATGCAGGAAATTCAAATAGCATTGAGATTTTGAATAAATAGTCCCAATTTAGGCAATCAAAGGCTTTCTCTATATCTAAGCCAATTATGAGTGTGTCTTTATTTTCTTTAACATAATCTATAAGAGAAATTATCCTTTTAATATTGTCATGTGTGTGTCTATAATATATAAATCCAGTTTGATCATTATTTATTGTTTTGGATAGTGGTATTTTTATACTGTTGGTTAACATTGTCAAAAATATCTTATAGTCATTATCTAATAATGATATAGGTCTATATGATGTACAGAGGTTTGGGGATTTGTTTTCCTTTAGGATTGGTGTGATTAAGGAATATCTCCAAGAGGGTGGTATTAAAGCTTGTAACTGAATTTCTAATAAAGTATTATGGAATAAGGATAGTATCTTAGAAGGAAAAAGTTTATTTATTTCCATAATTATGCCATCTATACCTGGAGCTTTATTATTTTGGCCATCTTTTATTGTATCTGTAATTTCTTTGCAGGATATGGGTGCTTGCAGATCTAGTTTTATTTTTTCTTGTATTTTTATTATATTAGAACATTTTTCATCTAGATTTAATTGATGAATATGTATATTTTCTTTTTGGAAATGTTCCATATAGTGATTTTATAGGGAACAAGCATGTCACCTATATCCAAGACACTTTTCCCTTTCTTTTCATGGAAGATACATTTAATGTTATTAGCTTTTGATTGTATTTTGATTCTTGTGGATACATTATGTAGATATTTGGGAGAAGTGGCCAAGGTATTGATTTTAGTTTTTTCTAAAGCTAAACTAGTTTTATGTGTTAGAATATTTGTTTAATACTTCTACTTTCTTTTTTATCTCAAAATGATTTTGATTTTTTTCAGCTTTTCCTGACAAAGGTTTGGATTGCAGATCTAATAATTCAGAATCCCATTCTCTGATTTTTCTTTTATACCAAGTAAGGGTTTTACCAAATATGTAAGCTATTAATGAGTCCCATATCATTATTTTATTTATCTATGTGGTGTAATTAATATCTAAGAAGAACTGTAATTCAGAAAATAACCAGGGTTTGAACTCTTTAATTTTAGTTATATATGCTAGAATTCTGGAGTTAAAGAATTATGGTTTGTACCCATTTTGAAGTTTTAGTATCAATTAATTATGGTCTGAAAAGGGGTAGGGAGTGATTGAGAAATTGATGATTTTAAAGTGTAAGTCATGGGTAGCAAATATTTTATCTATTCTAGTCTGGGTACCAAATTTGAGATGTTGATGAGAATACAGCAATGATTTATCTTCTTTAAATTTGAAAGTATCTACAAGATGAAATGATTCTACCCACTTGTTTAAAGCTTTTGATACAGCAGATGTACACAGCTGTCTTTTATTTGTAGTTTCAGAAATATCAAATATACAGTTAAAATCTCCTCTTAATATTAAGTTGCCTTTATAATTATTGGAAATGAAATCCAAGTGTTTTTTAACAGTTCCTGTTCCAATGCCTGGGAACCAGTATAGATTAGTTATGGTACATATTCCGTTATTATATTTAACTATCATTAATGCCATAAGGCCTTCTTTATCTTTATACTTATAAATGATTTCTGGGTTAATCACATTTGTTTTCCATAAAATTGTTGCCCCTTTTGTCTTTGTCTTATAAATGGATTGTGTCAATATCATATATTCTTTAGGATTCCAGTTGTAATTGTCATTTGTTTTGAAATGAGTTTCTTGAAGGAAGACAATTTGTACTTTGTTCAGTTTTAAATATTTCAGTAGATTTGATCTCTTGCTAGGATTGTTTAAGCCATTGGTATTTAAAGATAATAAAGTTAAAGCCATCTTAGGTTATTTAGACTATGTATTTTTTTGTTTTATTGTGACTATTAAACATTTTCCTTTGATAACTATAAAGTATATGTTTGAGCATTTAAAGGAAATTATCAGTTTTATACTTTGAATGTTTACCAATAAAGCAATGTTTTGGTCAGGCATACTAAAAATGTTTTTGTGAAATAAATTTAAATTAATAAATGTTAATAAAACTAAGATCTCCACTAGCCATGGAATGAAAATCATTCCTAATCTGACAGATAAACCTAAGCCCATACGATTATTACTCATACCTTGACAATACAGAACATCTGAGCTCCATAAATTGAATTATCATATGGAGAATATTTGTAATAGGAATAAGCAATATTTATATTATTTTGAACAGATATAGTACTATTGTAGATTAGACAGAATTCTAATACAATATAAATGTTGACTTATTGTGTAAGCAATTATTTACATGAAAGATAGATGACAAGCAATTCAATCATAGTAAAGTAGGATGTATCATATATAAAACCTCAGTAAAAGATTATACCACCCAGTTATTTAACATGTTCACCCTTAATGATGAAGTCTTTCAAAACTTATTACTTAATATAAATCGATGGTAATAATATTTATATCTAATGTTTATAATACAATGTATTTTACTGGATATATCAAAAGTAATATTTCATTGTTTGCCAGCATTTAAGTAATCACTTTGTTTGTTGCTAACTTACTTAAAGCATCAAATTTGTTTTATGTGAACATTGATGGCAGTTAGTGCATTTTAATTATCAGTGCATCTCTCTTTCCCCCCATTTCTTACACATACAGATTTTCATATCTGTCATTTCTTATTATAAAATGAATGAAATTAGAGGTTAAAAAACAACAAATTCACTTATTGTGATTAATGATTATAAGTTCCCTTTCCACATTCATAAATTGCCATTTTATGGCATATACTGAAAGTTTTTAGATTTAAATAGCAACATTCTATTTTGTATAATCAGCAAAGGTTAAACTGAGTGAATTATTGTCAATTTAATACTATTTGGTCAGAATGTGATTGTTACATTTTGTGACATTCCTAGTTCAGGCTTCTATTGTTTCTCTTGAACAACATTATCAGTTTGATTTCATGTATAAAACATTATTTACCTTGGTAACAGCTTACGTGTTATGTATGGTCAAGATGGGTTATAAAACCACAATTCAAGTTAAAGCAATTGTATGACTTGTTATGCACATTTACTTATATGAGAAAATCATCATGCTTCCCTTTGATGTTCGATATAGTGTATGTCATTTATGACAAGCTAAAACATTTTATTACATCGTATACAAAGTATTGTTATTATACACAAGCCCATGTTATTAAACTGAGTGTCTATTGTCAATTTAATGCTATTTGTTCAGAATATGATTGTTGCATTCTGTGACATTTCAAGTTCAGGCTTCTATTGTTTCTCTTGAACAATTCTGTCAGTTTGATGTTCTGTATAAAACATTAGTTACCTTGGTAACCACTTAAATATTATATATGGTCAAGATGCGTTACAAAAAATACAATTCAAGTTAAAGCAATTACATGACTTGTTATGCATATTTACTTTATTAAGAAAATCATCATCATGCTTCCCCTTGATGTTCAATGTAGTGTATGTCATTTATAAGACGTTAAGACAGTAGTGTTATTATACACAAGCCCATATTATTAAATCCTGTCTTTAATATCTAAATTCAGCAGACTGCTTCATCTTATATGATGATTATATATTTTATGTCTAGATTTACTAACATTTATTTATTTATTTGTTTATTTATTAACATTTGTTGACTGGGAATGTCTACTGAGTCAGAGACCCATTTTCAGTGGAGGCCCAGGGAGAAAAGCTCTACAAGCAAAATACAAAGGAACACAATAATTAAACAAAATGTGACAATGTTACTGATATAACAGGAAGAAAAAACAGAATATATACACACACTGAAGATATGACAGGTGAAATAAAACAAGAAGTTTACAGTTTAATAGTAGTGTTACATCATTTCCTTCTTTGGTGAGATTCCAGTCTTCTATATAGTAAGAATACACTAATAAATGTGAAGACTGGGTTTTTGTAAAGATGTACCCTGGGATTCATGATGCTTGTGCCAGGTGCAGGCGTAGCGTCAGTGTTCAAACACCAAAGATGGCCACTGAACGATTCAGGTATGAGCTGTTCCCATATGCACTACCTGCGTATGCTATGCCCGCACAACTCCTGAGCCTTGCATGCTAATTTCCCCATGTGCAGCAGTGTAGCATGCAAGTGAAGGTATGTAGTGATTCAGGAAGTGGTGCAGGCATAGTGTAAGCAAGCCGAAATGTAAACTGTAGAAAACTGTTTACATTTTTGCAAACATAAAATCGGAGCCATGACAGCCGACCAAACACATGTATTATATCGTTAATTTATGCCAATGGCTAAATATATAGCCATTGGCATAAAAAAAACATGTACAAAATATAAAATTAACATTTAATATATATATCGTCACACTATCGTGACATGGAAGTGCAGGGCAGCGGTGCCCAAAGGGGATCACAAGTAATATATAAAAATATAGACTAAAACTGCAATGAAGCACATATCACAATTTCCCCATAATAGTCAGTGGCAGGCATGCTACACCATACACATGGCGCAAGGGTTGCTAAGGGGCAGTGACAGTGTTATGTGCAGTAGCTAGGAATTAGTAGGCAATGCCATGCAAATGAGAGGAGTAATAGTGAATCGCAGATTCCCCGCTGGTGTAAGGATGCACCTCACAGTGTAGCATTATAACACCGAGGTGAGCCCTTGAGATAAAGATGATATCAAGACAGGGGTGTGTCACCATTGCTGTAAGCATATTGGAGCATTGATACAATGGTCTGCCCCTAGCTAGGCAAAGCTGCAGGATAGGGGTGTGGAAAATTGCCCATAGCTATGCTTAGCTCAGAGTACACAAGGTAACTGAGTATGCATGTGAACGGAGATGAAAACGTGCGTAAACTCAGTAAATGGGTATGCACAGCATGCACTGCAGCTGAAACAGGAAGGATATAGGAAAGAAATAAGGAAATGCTGCAGCAGTGAAATTGGAGTACAAATGATTAAATAACACCTAGGAGCCTACAGTGGACTACTGACAACAGCTAACAAGGCTGCAAGCAGCTACCTGCAGGGCAGGGAAGTTGAGGGGCAGTTGAGGACTCCAAAGAAAACAGCAAAGTGTCAAAGCAGAACAAAGGCGATATGCAGTATATCAGCTACAAGGCACATTTTGCCATGACTGGGTAGGGAAAGTACAAAGCAAGAAAGATGGCAGGTGGATGCATGCCTGATAATGGGAGAGGATTCAGGTCTAAAAGTGAATTAAAGGGCAACAGATTAATCAAGGCAGGCAAGTAGATCTCCAGAGTAAAGGCCCCACACTTGCAGTACTCATTGCAAAACCCATAATTAAGACATGCAGCAGCTGGAATAGGTCATGCACACCCACTTACATCAGCATCCATAGCACAATACTATAAAGTGTGAAAGCACCTCACACACTTGTGTATTCCCATACACTCTGCACCAGTGGTGTATACAGACAGGGAACTTTTATTATGTACATGTTAGGGGCTGCCATAGCTTTAATCCACCAGCATGTGTTGGAGACTGAAGGTGGTGTGGAGGATGATGTACACGACCACCGCAGGAACCAGAGGAGGAGCAGAGTGTTCAGACCCAGGGTAACCTACCAGGGGCTACATGATATGGAGATAGTAGAGCATTACAGGGTGGACAGGGACACCCTGCAGGCCACACCTCAGAGCCAAAACAAACAGAGGAGAACCTATCCTAGTGGATATGAAGGTATGTGTAATCCTGAGAATACTAGCTACAAGTACTTTCAAAGACCAACTGGGGATATCATGGGTATCTCACAAGCATCAGCATCCAGGGTACTACACCAGTTCCTGGATGCCATGTTACCACATGCCAATGATCACATGTACTTCCCCCAAACACAGGAGGAGTTGGCGAGCACTATGCGTCTCTTCCACTGTGTGGCAGAATACCCGGAGGTACTGGGTGCAATATGACTGCACGCACATACACATCAAGTCATCACTCGGTGAGCAGGGTAGGCACTACATAAACCTAAAGGGATACCCCTCCATCAACTGCCAGGTCATGTGCAATGCCCAGAGCATTATCATGGATGTGTGTGCTGGCAGCCCTGAAAGCTATCCCGACTCCCACATTTGGCATGCCTCACAGCTGTATCAGTTATTTGCCAGGGGTGACATCCCAAATGGTTACCTGGTGGGGGATGCTGGCTATGCACTGGAACCATGGATGATGACTCGCATCAGAAATGCACACACACCCATGCAGAATGCCATAATGAGGCACACGCATAAACCAGAATCATCATAGAGCATGTGTTTGGGATGCTGAAATCACAGTTCATGTGCTTGGACATATCTGGTGGAGCCTTGCAGTACTCTCCAAGCACATGTGCCCACATCTTCATAGTGTGTGCCATGCTACACAATATGGTCCTGTGGAAAAAGCTGCAACAGGGACAGAATGGTGAAGGCCCTCACAGCCCACCATCATTGCCAAGGGCCCCTCAGGCACAGAGGTACTCAGACCACAAACACCTTGAGCCAGCCCTAGTAGGTAGATGGAGGTGTGCCTAGTATGCCCATGCCCTGGCAAAGAGGGAACATATAGCACACACACTAACAGTGTAGACACCTAGAGACTGACACCATTCTCCATCTGCACACACAGTAAAAATGGATGGCACACACACAAGACTACCTGTAAATTGTCATGTATAGGCAGTCTACTGTGTGCATCCAACATAGGCAGCCCTCAACTATAGCACACACAACAGCCATTGACACAAGATAAGTCAACACCTGAACAGTAAATTAAGCTATCAGCATATACAGATACTGTATGTATAGATTCATAGGTAGGTACTTGGCCAACTGTCAGAGACCATTCATAAGGCCAGACAAAATGAGTCAGCTTTTGCCACCCCATTGATTCATTAACCATCCCTCTGTGGAGCAGAGCCAATGGTGGGATCCCTGGGGTGCATCTACTGTTCTCCATCCACACTTCAAGGTGTCTCTTGCAGAGTGTTATTGAGGGGCTCTGTATAATGTAGTTAGGGATGTCGTTCCAAAGTATGGGGAGTGTCTGTGACAGGAAGCTGTCCCTCCAGCATCTTCCAGTTATTGTTGTTGCAAGGTCAGCTCACTACAGTGTGTGGCTCACTGTGACATGGATTCCCATAGGTGGAGCATATCCATCAAGCCTGAGTTCAACATGGCTGTGTTGGCCAGTGGAGATCATCTCTGGATAAATGAGATGCCATTGAGTAAAGCAGGAGTTTATTCAGTCAGGCTGTAGAGGCCATATGTTGGAGGCCAGTATTCCCCTTGGTGAGGTACATTCGTGGACCCCCAGCTGTTGGACATGTCCTCTGAGTTACATCCCACTTGGTTTATTATACCCTATGATGGGACTGATGAGTGATGAGTGAAGGGGCACTATAACCCCAGTATGTCTATATGGATATCCTTTAGTAATCAGATGGCCTACATAGAAGTATGTCCTAACTACTGTGAAGATATGATTGTCAAAGGGGAGATCACTATGTACCTTAGTCCCCAGATACCCCATTACCTCGTCTGTATTAAAGTGACTGCTGCTCTTGTGTTAATATGTGGGTGCCAATTCCACAATGGAATTCCTATGCAGTTAGTGGCACTTGGCTGGTGGCTGTGTCATTGGCACCTAGTGACGTTCACTGTGAGGCCCCTTGAGGGATGTCCGTGTCAGCTGGACTATCAGTCATGGCTCCCAGTTTGCAGTCATTGCCAAACATGGTCTGCCGTAGTCCACCTGTGTTTGCCTGTACATCTGAGACATATATGTCAAAGAGTAGGGCTCCCAGGACTGAGTCATGTGGGACACCAATTGTGACTGTTCAAGAGTTGGACCTGGAGACCACTAGTAGTACCATGTGGGTTCTGTGTGTAAGCCCATTGGCAACCCAACCTGTGATGTGTGGGTGAATGTACAGGCTGGTGTGTTTATCAATAATGCCTGAGTGGGGCATGGTGTCAAAAGCCTTGGTGAGGTCCAGGTAGTATGCGTGAACCACCTCCCCTGTCATCTAATGTCTTGGTGACTGTATGTAAGATGTCACACAAGTTCAGTAGGCATGAACTGCACTCAACCAAGCTGACCTGGGTTGGGTCACATGTTCGAAGGTTGCCAATGTTTTTGTTAATGAGTGCCATGAGGATGCGAACCATACCATTGCAGACCAGGCTAGTCAGGCTTATGGGGTGGTAGTTACCATGGTCAGTTTGGATTTCACCTTGATGGAGTGGAATCACCATTGCCATGTGCCATTGTATGGGCATGTAGCCTGTGGAGAGGCTGAGGTAGGAATGCCTATCAGTTTTCCCTATATAAAAAGCCTGGCATTTAGAGCACAAACTAAGATAGACCACCCCCCTAGTGTTACAATTAAACTTCCCATTGATGTAAAACTTTTTTGCTTTTACTGTAAATGAGTTACTCACTTTTATATACTTGCACCAATGATAATTTTCACATTTGAACATCCCTTTATGTGGGCGGTGCACATTGGAATTATTATTTTCCTGAAGTGCTTTCAAATTACATCCCTTACGAAAAACCACTTGAGGATGTTCATTAATGTGTTTACTAATTGACTGAGCTTCTGATAAATAACACCAATTTTTGAAAATAATAGTGTTTAAAGATGGAGCATCCAAAGAAAATGTGGCAATAAAACTAGATGCAAATGAACCCTCTTTCTCAAAGCTCTTTACATTATTAAAGTCATGTAAAAGTGGGCAATCAAAAGAGGTGGTCAAATCATCTGACAAGTCCACTCTAGATTCAATAGTTGTTTCATTCTCTTTTACCTGCAAAATTGGTTTAAATAAACCACTTGCCCTTTTATTCTTCACCTCTTCAATAAGTTCACCCACCAATCTAGGTGAGTACCCATGTTTCATGAACATATCTTTTAACAACATCCATTCTTGAAAAAAGTCATCCTCCAAAGTCACCATCCTGGCAGCCCTAACAAGTTGTCCTTTCACCACACCCCTTTTCTGGTGGTAAGGATGGCAACTGGAGAAGTGCAAAAATGCATTAGAATATGTGAATTTCCTAAAAATCTTGGAAGTAAAACTATTTTTCTTAATAATCTTTGTTAGTTCCACATCCAATAATGAAATCCGTTCTGTTTGGAATTCCCATGTAAATTTAAAAAAATTGGTGTATTTAGTAATTTGTTCAACAAAGGTAGTGGCAGAGGCGATATCTCCTCTCCACAAAATGAATATATCATCCAAGTAATGGGTGTACCATGCGGTCCTCTCCTGAAAGATGGTGTCAACGAACAAATAATGCTTTTCCCAAAAAGGAATAACAGCATTAGCAAAAGTTGCTCCACAGGGGGACCCCATGGCTACACCCGTTTTCTGGAGGTAAAATTGTTTGTTGAACAAAAAGTAATTATTATTAAGGACTAGTTCCAATAAGTATATGATTAAATCAATACTTTGTCCTTCTACCTGTTTTTCTAAAAGGAAGTCTCTCACCCATTCACATCCAAGTCCTTGTGGAATAGATGTGTAAAGGTCGCAAACATCAATTGTAAAAAAATTAAGGGCCTCGTCAGAAGGGAAGTTATTGATCGTTTGCAAAAAATCCCACGAGTCTTTGCAAATCTGCACCTCATTTTTCAAGGCGTCCTTAAGTTTACAATCAACAAATTTGGCACACCCATATGTGATAGATTGTCTCCCATCAATGATGTGACGAAAGGGTGTTTTTTGCAAATTTTTGTGTATTTTTGGTAACCCAAAAATGGTCGGGATAATTGGATAAATGATTTCCAAATAATTCATAAGGTCCAAATCAATACGGCCTTCAATGAACAAATCTTTGATGAACCCAGTGATCCTACGGTAAGCTCCATTCATCTCATTAAGAGACACTTGCATGTAAGCTTCACTGTCAAGTAATGACTCCATGTTCAATACATAATCTTCCCTGTTCATGAAGACCAACCCACCCCCTTTATCTGGTTTCATAATATGAATGTTTGCAAATTTCAACCCCTGTAATGCATCTTTCTCAGTTTGGGTAAAGTTATTGTAAAAAATGTTACTAGGACAGTATGTACCCATAAGTGACCTAAAATCATTTTCACATATTTTTTCAAAAAGAGCAATAGTGGGGTGCAACATAGGGTTAAAGATGCTGGCGACTCTAAAATCTTTCGTGAGACTCGAATTACTACCTAAAAGAACATTTAAATTCAGTTTCCTTGTAAAAGTTTTCAAGTCAATCAATGGTCTTTCCAAATTACTTCTAAAAGTGGGAACAAAAGAAAGCCCTCTAGCTAAAATCTCTATGAGTGCAGAATCAGGAACAAAAGAGGAATAATTATAAATTTTGAAATCATTAGAACTATTACAAAGAATACATAAATTATTTTGTTCAATTTCTTTAGAAACAATAAAATTAAAGTCACTTGGAGAGATTATCTCCTCTTCCTGTTCTGTTTCTTCCTCTTCCACTGACTTTGATACTGGACTTGATTCCGTTGCCCCCCAGTGTTCACATTTCTGCGGGTTTGAAAACCCTGATTCTGTTCTTGATTCTTAACACTGTTAGAGTCAGAACCATTGTTCCTATTTTTACTCGCAAGTCTCTCACTCCTTCTAACTGGTGAACTCATTGCAGTTGCATCAAATGGTATATTATTGTTGTCAAGTCCAATGAATGTATCCCCTAAGGAGGTCTGGTCATAGTCAATGTTCGTACCTTTCTTTAAAAAATTTGAGGGAGGTGAGGGGTAAGCAACACCCTTTTCGTATGCAATAGAGTCCCTATTTAGTTTCTTGACCTTGTTTTCTTTTATCTTTGATAAAGCACTCTCCATACTCAAAACAGAATTTATGAACACTACTATGCAATTAACAAAGGGAACACTACCAATGCCCTAGCTAGGCACATTTTATCATTCCCTGAGCATGAATTTTTATTCATGGCTATTGAAAAAGTATCTGAAAATGAAAGAGGAGGACCGACTAGCCTAAAACTTGAAGAAAAAGTTTTATGGCAGTTGAAATGAAATGCTTTGGTCCCACCAGGTTTAAATGATGTAATCTCTATCAGGAGCACTTTAAAACTTAAAGCTTTATTAAGATAAAAAATATACTGAATTTCACGAGAAAATATTGTAACATAGTATCTATGAATAGATTTATGTAGTTTACACTTTACATTTTATGTTCTTTTACTTTAAATTGAGGTAAGGTTGTTTCAGGAAATGATGTTTCAGGAAATAATGTTTCAGGAAATGATGTTTCAGGAAATTATGTCATGTTTTTTAAAGTATTTAAGGGTTGATTTTTTGTTTGTGAATTGTCTGAAGAAGTTTACATATTTTTAGTAAACGAAAGCGCTAACATACAGTTTTTGTTTCCTAGCGTGGTGCTTTTTCCATGTTTTATTTTTTATTAGTTTGTTAAATTATTTAGTGTGTATCTGCAAGGATGTTGGCAATATCAGTAGGGTCAGCATATTTTGTGCTATATTTCACCGGCACAGTGCAAATCTGTGTGTCACCATGTAGATCCTTGACATAGGCAAAGAAGGCTTTGGGGTTATCTTTCGAATCATTGCATATTCTCCTGTTGATGTTAGCCTTGGATGATGTCATGAGGGACCTACGTATCATACTAATAGTAGTCATGGATGTCTGCTCTTCTTTGGATTTAGAGTCATAGAGTCATAGATTATTACTCTAGCTGCCCTCATGGACCATTTTTAAGCCTTGCCAATTACCCACTGTGAGAATCAAACCCTGCACCTTGTGCTTCTAAGGTAAACACCTTAACCATTACACCACCCTCCCACCTGCTGTGTGACTGGAACACTGTCCTACTTCTGTAGTATAGCCTGTTTATTGCAGAGGTCTACCAGACCAGTGTCCTTGTCTAGGAGGAGTGAGTCTTGGTTTATCAGTGATGGCATGATCCATACATCCATGTAGGTGCTTATAGTCTGCATTTGTAAATCTGTCTGTATCTTGAGCAGTGTTTCCCCTTAGCATGGGGATTGTGAAACCCCCCACCACTGTCACTAGTAATGTAAATGTAGCTGTAGGAAAGGTATACACTGTGGTATCTGAGGGTGTGGAAACAGTGAATAGTTCATGGTCAGATCTAACCAGTGACCGGTTAACCTCTGCTGTGGTGCACCTGTTGCCCATGTTGGTGATGACCACATCTAGTAGTTTCCATCCCATGGTAGGGAGGTTACCACCTGATACAGGGCACATGAGGTGATACATTCCAGGAAGCGCTGGTCCTGGAATTGAGTACCAGAGTACGTTTCCCAGTTAATGGTATGGTAGTTGACATCGACCAATGCCAGGGTGTGCATTAGGACTGTCATGTTCTCCACTGTTTCCAGGTAGGTGGAGTGGTGGTCCTGGGTCATGGAGGGTGATCCATAGCAGGCCACATTCCACATTGTAGTTGTGGCTGATGTTAGCTGCACATGGATGATCAGAGAGGTATCATGCTGCCCCACTAACCTAGAGGTGTAGGTATCCCTGATAAATATGGATACATCTCCTCCATGTCTGCCAGTCCATGTTCTGTGGCTGAAATGTGTGGTATGGGTTGTAGTCTGGTAGTGCTGGTGTGCTCTCAGGAGCTTTAAGACAGATTTCAGTTAATGCACAGATGTTGATGTTGTCAATCCTGAGGAGTGCTGTGAGTGCAAGCATGTTGTGATTACAACCCCTGGTGTTGAGTAGCATAATCCTCATTGAATCTGCTATTGTGCTGTTTATGGAGCTGGTATTCACCTTCAAGACTCTCCTAAATAAGGCACCATGGGGGCATCAATAGCCTTGGCCAGTATTCCAAAGTGCAAGGCTGACACATAAGCCGGTATGGTAACATTGCATGCTTGTTCCCCATCTGTGCTTTTTTTTCATCTCCCCTGTAGGCAACCTACTGGTAAGCAATAGAAAGCCTTAAACTTATACAAGTCTTCTAGCTTCCAAGATAGGCTTTTGGAGTGACTAAGTATCAGTGTTCTGTATGTTCTTGCTGTACTCAACTGTTTCCTGACTACATGGTGAGCTCACACTGTATATTGTGATCTGAAGGTCTGTTTATTCACATATTATGGCTGTGATGGCCTGCACATTAGAGGTTCACAAATAGCCTACTACCTATCTGCCCAAGGGCAATTAGAAGCATCGCAACAGTGTGTTGGCCTCCCCTGCACCATTGATGAAGTAACTGAGCCTCTGTCAAGCATAGCCAATGAAGAAATTCCAGGCAGAGTTGCTGGAAGCTGTTGAAGACTGGGGTTGTGAAGGGTGATAGGGGCACTTAGTGATCTAAAGAGGGCATGTTAATGTGGCAATTCAACACCATTCAATTCCCCCAACAGGTCTTACAGCTACCAAACTAGACAGGCTCCCCCACCCCCGGCTGTATGGTTCTGGGACATATGATCCCAGGGAGGTTTATAGTCTGTTACCCTTTCACACAACAAGGTTTCACTTGAAGTGTGTCAGTGAGGGATTATGCCTAATGTAGTTAAGAATGTAATGTATTGTCTCACAGTGCATTTGTTATATGTTATTTCAAGAGTACGTGAAGCTCAGTGAGTTTGTGGGCTCCTGCTCTTTGCTTAGCCTTGCTTACACATAGAAATCATCTAAATAGGAAATAGGCGGAAGCAACGTTAATGTCAACAGTGTAATGGTTACAGCATCCGCATAGTATCTGTGCATTCGAGGTTACAATCCCAATAAAGGCAGGGATGTTTATCATGTGCAAAAATATACCTTAACCACAGCTTGCATATATAGGTAGTAACCGTCTGTATAATAAACATTCGAATCACCCATATAAACCCATGTGCGCAGGAGAGTACAGTCAACAGAAAATGTAATGTTATGTCAGCACATAGTGAGATGTTATGTCACTGACATGTATATATCCGGAGTAGTAAGCGGATGTGGAAGTGTTTGCACGCACAGGTTATACATTACAAAGTTTGTTTAACTGTGTTTAACTGCTACTATAATGTCAAACAAACACTTTTAAACATGCTTACAACTGCTTAAATGAGCCTTATTCTGCAGTAAAAAACATTTGTAAAGCATCACAGGTGTCGAACCCTGGACCATGCACACTATAGTCATGGGACGTACCACTAAGCCATCCGAGATGTATACATGTTTCATGGTCTTGAGACTACACCTTATACCATATGCATTTCACTGTGATGATCACAAATGGGACAGTGACTTTGTGTACATATGTACAGTACATTGTAATGTACTATAGTTTGTGTACCAGCACATTCCAGTCTACAGATGTATTACTGTTACAAACTAATACAGAAAAAAATATATATAAAAATATATATATATATCAATATATATCAGTGATGTCTGCCTATATATATATATATATATATATATATATATATATATATATATATATATATATACCAACACACACACACATATATATATATATATATATATATATATATATATATATATATATATATATATATATATTATACAGTTACATGAATAGCCATATATATAGACATCCATAAACACACTTCATGACACAGAAGCACTCCAAAGGAATTGGAGTGTACACAAAACACCTGCAGCTCTGGTATTATAACAATCAATAGTAACCTAATTCACCATAAAAGGGGTGGTTGTTGTGTATGTGAAGATTGTGATGGGGGAGGAATGATGGGTTATGCAATTGTGCATCAAAGAGGGCCTGGGTCGGATGTCCAATAAGTGAACTGGAGGGGCATACATGGAGTATGGGGACAATATAGAAAGAACACCAAGCAAGAATCTTGCTCATTCATAATACACCCTGTCATGTCACATTGCAACACCTACTTTCACAAACATATGGACATTAACATGTATCAGAAATATGTATACCAACTGACTGTCACATTTGTTTTCAGTAGTGAGGAATGTCTGTAGTACAATATATACTCTAAACAACATAACATTCATACATATCTCAGATGCCTTAGTAGTAAAGTCAGTGACTGTGGTGTTCATGGTCCCGGGTTCAAGACCAGCAAGGGCTGTTAGGTTATTTTGAGGTCCAGAATAAGGGCTTTTGGATGCAGGTGGATTAAAGCACTCTTAAGCAGTTGCAAGTGGGATGCCACGTGTTTGCACGATGGAAAGGGGCGCTGAAACACGGTAAACGGAGAAGTGCTTCACATGTTTGACCTCTGCTTAATGTCGCGCAGACCATGGGCAAACCTGCGCTCAACCACGTAAATGTGTGTTATTCACACTTTCCCTACCAGTGCCTACTCTGAGAGGTAAAATAATAACACCTTCCAGGAGTAGAACCCACAACCATGTACTCCATCCTCAAAGTAACCTAACACTAAGCTACCTGGGATGTACCTATCCCAGTTGTGTATGCAGACAGGTTAAAATACAAAAGGGAGGAATGTGTTGAAATAGGACAACCCACCATGTACCCAATTAAAGGTGTATGCTCATATATATATATATATATATATATATAGATATAGATATATACACATATATATATATATATATATATATATTCATATATAGAGAGAGACATAGAGACATGTCGACATATACAGGTCTACATATATATGTAGATATATAGATAGGTTAAAATCATCTACACATCTCTGGAGGTACAGATAAACGTATGCAATAATGTATATATATATATATATATATATATATATATATATATATATATATATATATATATATATATATACATATATACATACATATATATGCATACATATGTATATATATATATATATATATATATATATATATATATATATATATATATATACACACATACATACATGTCTGTAGACAGCATCCGAAGTGGTCATATCTGAGTATAACATAGACCATAGCAATCACACATTCCGCTCCCCTCCCAAGCAACATGAACATAACATATGAAGAGTATATGCCAATACACTATTACAAATATGTTGTATGGACACAGTCACCAACACAACTGCAATGACGTCAAATATCCATATCAGAATTACACAGACAGCTTTCATTTTGCAAATCTTTATTACATTCTGATGTATTGCCAAAAGGATTCAAGGACTAATAGTACCTGCATGCTATACAGGAAGCATTTAATAGTGCCTAATGAATCAGCCTGCAATTACCATAGTATTAGTCCACTAAGGGATAGGGGTTCACATACAGAAAGAACACCCACACACATATAGACGTTGTATAAAAGGGGTTCCTACACACCTGCATGTGCTATGAACACCCACCAACATCTACCCCACAACAGAAATAATTACATCAATACATACTGTCATACCATAACCAATTATGCAACTATTGTACAACATCTGCTGAAACCTTAACATACCTGGACACAGGCACACTAACATTGCCCAATGTTTAATAGTTGCCGTTATACAATTGAACAGCTGCTGATGTAACAGGGTTTGTATGAACTAATCCCGTTTCAGAGGGCTGAAAGGTTCGTACACCAGGAAGTTTTACCGAGTACTGATTATTAGCACAGTATGATACACAGTAACACCAACCTAAATATGTCTGGTAGGCACACTATAAACCCCCTAACATTATATGCATAGCTATGTAACCTTGAGCTGGTCAAACAACCTGGCCAGACTGAAACATATGCAGAAGTATTAGGTACAGACAAGCCCTGCACAAGTAACAATGTTCAGAAATATAACAGCAGTACTCACATTTAGACCAACTCCTCTAGGCATTACACACAATATATTACTGTTCGTCTCCATACAGCTGTTGCAATAGATTCCAAACAAAACTTCCACACTGTCTTCCTCACAAGTAAGGCAAAGGGACAACGCCCAAGTGGAGTACTCAGTTATACTCCACTGTAGCCATGGTATTGGCTAAGGCAGTAGCAGCGCAACTGATGTGCATGTAATTAGCTACTTAGGAACACCAATTGGTCATTGAGATAGCACGTTACTGATTTGTAACTATAAAAGGTTGCCTTGTCACACATTCAAACCATCTGTATCTACCTGTAGGACAATACAAAACACTGAAAGATGAACCGAAAATGAGTATTACACTAGTTAATAACACCTCCGATTACTAAGACGGTATGTATAACATGTAGTATGTCTATGTATGTAGTACCTGTACTGTAAGAATTACAGTGTAATCAATGCATATAGTGAAAATAGCTGTCTTGTAGTGATGTATTGTTGAGCAGTAGTAATGCTTGTAGTATTCTATGTGTGTATTGCTGTAGGTCACACGGCACACTCCACATACCCCACAAGGGATGATATGGGCTTGGAAACCACCAATTAGTTTCCAGCCACTGTCAGTGTCAGGATTGGTCCAACAAGTATGTGCTATAACAGGGGATATGTCGATATATTGTAACAGTCAACATATGTATGGGTGTATAAGTAAGATGAACATGTTAAAGGTGGGCTTACTGTGCAAATATGGTGTGCATTGTGGGATATTGTGCCAATAACTGTGTAATGTACAGTATTCTAGGCAGATCTGTATTCTATTCTACATAGCAGTTCTGTTATGTTATGCAAACAGTAGTTATATCTATTGGCAATTACAATGCTCAATGACAGGATACATAGCATTAGTATTCATCTGACAGGTTAGCAACATGATAGCAAAGATAATTGGAATAGCCCCGGTAAACTTTTTCCATCCTAAAAT
>NC_056729.1:403475303-403493577 GCF_019279795.1 Protopterus annectens | reverse complement strand
TGCTTGTGGCAAATGATGCAATTACCCCTTTAGCATGTATATTAAAACACAAGGCAGCATGAATTTAGTAAGTAGAAACAATAGAGAATTTTTGACTTTTAGGTACATGTGCATATATGCACATTTTTACACATACTTTATATATCACACATTCTGTAGATATATATTTTTAATTTATCTATATATATATATATATATATATATATATATATATATATATATATATATATATATATATATATTTGATTTACATTTCTAAACATATGTTTCAATTTTAAGTGTTGAAATAATTCATATGGAAAGTTGACACATTACTATTTATTGTGTATTGGTGTTTATATATAAACTTGTATAACAACTACATCAACTACAGCTAAGTGTTAATATCTAAAAGTTTACATGATAGATTTATTGTAACCAATTAGTATTTGATTTTAGTGTTAACTGAAATGCTTATTTAAAGGTTGTGATGAGTTTTGACAAACTGACTCTGAAGATGCCCTGCATGGGTAAAAGATCTTAGTCAGTTAAATGTTCATTGTCAATTAAAGTCATGGTGGTTTTACCTTGGTATTACCAGTGTTTTTTATTTTACTAGTTATTTATTTACTTACTGGACGTTACGATAGCACATTATATTTTCTAAAATCATCCACTTAATATATTCTATTGCCCTTATATTATACTTCTATTCATTTCCAGAGGGCATTGCATACCCCCAAAACAAGAAATAAACCTTTGTGTCATACGTGTATAGAAAATACTGTATCTCTAAGGGGCCAAGTACTAATATGAGCTACTACTAATTATACAAAGCATGAATATTGATCATAAGTTAATGAAAATTGTCCTTGTAGTTTGTATAAGCCAAACACCAATAAAAATGTTTTTTTAAGTCTGGCAGAGTGCCAAAAAACCTTACATAAAACTTCAAATCTGCATAGGATGAATATACAAAAGTGCTTTTTAAAGCTATCCTTACACTTAGCTAAAATTGTTACACTTTTCAAACTATGTACGTTTTCATTCTAGCTTAAGCATTACACCAGTATAAGGATTAATAGATTTACTTACCTTCATATTTTTAATATGAGAGTATGGTGGGAATTCAGTAAAACTTACACAACTTTTTTTTGGTGTACACGAGTGCTGACAATTTTAGATTCAGTAAGCTTAGCTTAGCAGCGTGCAAGCATGCGCAAACAGGGAAAGTGCCATGGAATCCAAATTACCTCATAAGCAGTTGAATCTTATGCAAATGACCCAGGTGGAGTGATCCAACAAGCAGAAAGGCATCATCCGTGTAGACTCCGGGTCAGTGTCCGCAGTGTACACATAATTTTTCCACATACATGAGTCTACACGGACAGAAGAGGATGTAAAAGTCCACAAATATGGACATATCTCCCCAAAAAATGTTAGATCACAGACACATATTTGCAAAAGGTACATTGTAGATGTCTGAAAAAGGAAGGGAATATGTAAAATAAATAATTTAGGCAGAGTCTAATAAACCGATAACAAGTTACAGATATATGGATACCTTCTACGTATTAGCTAAAATACATGTTATTCCGGTCTAACATTATGCACACTCATCGCATACATTTTAATACTTATGGTACACTATACTGTAATCCTCACCTAGTCTTACCCTCAGCTATTCTATATTATTAAGCGCTATTGCTGCACTCTGTTAGCAGTCCTAAAACCTATCAATTATAATTGAATGTAGCTCCAAAACAATTGCTTATCTACTAGGCTGTGCTAACTTCATGTCCCACATATTTTTGTCTCTCAGAAGTCTTTTGAAACTAAAGCCTTACTTTGAAAAGTGATTACAAATTAAGGGAATTATTTGAAACTAAAACCTTACTTTAAAAGTGATTATAAATTAAGGGAACTGCATTGTATTAGTGTATGTCATGGCTGACTACTGGATATGTATTAGTGCATTACCTTGAACTGTTGGAGGTTACTGAATACCTATTTCTGCTTTTACAGTATCTAAATAACAACCACCACAGATGTGTTATTTTGTTATAGTTTGCTTGACTAGCTGTGTATCAACTGCATTGTATGAAACGCTTGATTCATCTAGAAACTTGTACTTGTCCTAACCAGTTCTTACTCACTTTTGCATGTAACTTTCACCCTGCTTTCATCTTAGGTTTTTACTCTTCTCTATCTCTTTTTTCAGCTTTTAGGCTTGTGCTTGTGATACAGGCTGTCCACCCTACCCCAACATAACAGGCAGAAGAAAATCTTTCAGGAACGGAAGGGCCTACCCTATAAGAATCCCTACGTATTTTTAAGGCTCTGCTCGCCTAGCCTTATAGTATACGAGATAAGCTACTGCTCCAATAGGTACTAAACTAAACTTTGTGATTGTTACAGTAGAACCTATTGTAAGGGCCAGCACACCCGAGGACGCACCCCATGCCTTCAACAACTTTCTCACCTGTTTTCTTCTTTCTACCTCCTCTGTAGATTAAATGTAACTCCCTTCTTCCTCCACTAGAGGGCTGCAGAACTCTAAGCATGTAAAGTTGCTTCTTACCTGCCAGACAAACTTCTGTAACCCTGTGGTGCAGCCTACCTCTGTCTACCCTGCAAGTACCCTTACTGGAAGTAACTACCCCCACAGTCGGAAGGATAAACCACCAACCTTTATGTACTGTTAGTATCATAACTGAACCTCTGGAAAGAATAGGAAAGAGGGACCTTTCTCTGTGCTTATTATACCTACACCCAAAACCTTATTTGTCTATCTTTACTACGCCTGTCCTACACTTCCTTATTTCACTTGGAAATTCAGTTACCTTTATTTAGTTATATCTGTTACCTTTCCTTCCCTTTTACATCCTTTCTTTAAGCATACTACTCTATTGCCTTTTACTACATAACTCTAGAAAATATTCTTACCTTCCCTAAGCGTGTAGAACATAGTTGTACTGTATGACTGATTGCCTCCAGCCTCTAGCTGTGACCCACTCCATTCGCCCTGCGGGCTCACTCCGCTCCCATACCCTACCCCCATTTCCCACCCACCCCCCAGTGACCTTAACCTTATACCTCAGTTACCACACCCTCTCCCTCATCCCACAAATTACACTCAGCAATCAATTTACTAATACTTCCACACCCATCCTGTTATTCCACTACCTCCATAAACTGTCTCTATAGTAACTCACCACACCCTTCTTCCTTAACCACTATCGTTGGCACCTTCCCCTTTACTCTGTTCTTTTTCATTATTCCCCTTGCTTGTTACATTCTACTCAATTTCCTACAACCTCTTACATTAAATCTCCAAAAATGTCTCTAACTGTAAAATCAAAATTTACTAAACTCCTACTCTTAAGCATAATTTCAACTATCCTGACCTATGCCTACATACTCACCTCATTTGAAAAAAACATACTATAACCACTTTAACCACTCCCATAAACAGACAACAATTCACAATTCTGTCTTCCCTAAAAGTAAACTTAACATTACCTCACCTTCCAGCTCCCTACTACCTAAATACCATAGACTCTCCCACATTAAATACCAAACAGCTACTATAACAAGAGTGAAATATCTAACAATCATTATTAATAACCCCACATCAAGACTTTGTAAGCCTACCTTAAAAGATGGTGACATACACCCCAACCCTGGCCCTACTAATCCACCTACCTTGATAACCCAGCCCAAACTCCCCAACTCTTTGCTAATAGGACATCTAAATATCCGAAATGTTAATAACAAAGTAACCCAACTTCACGCCCTTCTAGATACCCATAGCTTTGACATCCTCTGTCTAACAGAAACATGGTTAAAGCCAAAGACCAAAGACAATGAAATCATTCCCCAAGGATACAATATACTAAGACTAGACCATATAAAAAGTAAGGGTGGTGGAGTTGCAGTCTTATTCAAAGAGGGACTTCAAATCTCCACCTTACCATTTGACCCACCACAAGATAGTAAAGCTGAAGTACTTGTCACTAAATTTCAAATAAACCATAACAAATCTTTATATATTATCTGCATCTACCTTCTACCTGGTAATAATATTAGCGCCATAGAAAACATCCTAAGCTGGGTGTCCTCTACATACCCCCAAGAAACTATTATACTTGGTGATTTTAATACTGATTGGAAAATTGTCAAAGCTGATAATCCCTCCTCCCATATCAACCTTCATGGATTCAGTCAAACTATCATAACCTCTACCAGAATCAACAAACCAAATAAAAAACAGAGCATCCTAGACTGGATTCTTATAAATAGACAAAAACAAACTTACAACACAGGAACTCTACCAGATGATGTTAGCGATCAT
This sequence comes from Protopterus annectens, assembly GCF_019279795.1. NCBI lineage: Eukaryota > Metazoa > Chordata > Ceratodontiformes > Protopteridae > Protopterus > Protopterus annectens. The sequence continues at coordinate 403,489,244 of NC_056729.1, read as the reverse complement.
ACTTTAACCTATATCCTTAGGCATAAAAATGATATCTCTAATCCCCCCATCTATAGAAACATACGTACCAATAAACACTTCAACCCAACATTATTCCAAAATGAACTAAGTGCATGTAACTGGAACCCTCTAGAAACTCTACCACTTCAAGAAGCTGTTGACTATCTAAACTCCAATTTCCTATCTATCCTTGACAGGCATGCACCCAAAAGGGCCATTAGAATGAAAGCCAAACCAGCCCCCTGGCTTACTAATGAAACCAAACAAAAGATCTTACTTAGAAATAAAATCTGGGCAAAGTGGAGAGCTAACAAAAATATTTCTGATCAACAACTTTTTAAGCAACTGAGAAATACTACAAAAAAGGCAATACTCACAGACAAAAAGAACTACTACTGTAAAATACAGCAAAATCACCAAAATAACCCCCAGAAGTTTTGGTCTAGTGTATATAAACTCCTTTCCCCAGGGCACTCTCATACACCTATCCTGCTTCAGGCAGACCCTAACACTCCCCACCAAACAGCCAATGCCTTCAACTCCTTCTTTACAGAAACCATACAAACACTAGCTAGCCATCTTACTCCAGACAGCTTAAACCTTGCCACGTCCATACCTAGTACTCTACCAGTATTCTCTATTCAACCAATATCTACCACTTTCATCTACAAACTCATCCAAAAACTTAGGCCTTGTACCCCTTCTGCTGACCAGTTACCTTCTGAATACCTCCAAAAAGCAGCCAAAGTAATTTCCTATCCTATATCCATCCTCATAAACAGAACCATTAAGGAAGGTTACATTCCAAACATCTGGAAAATCTCCCATATCATTCCCCCCTTCACAAAGGCGGCAACTCAAATGACTACACAAACTATCGACCAATAGCACTCTTATCACCCTTAGCAAAAATCATGTAAAAATGCATTCATCATCAACTTTTAAACCATTTAACACAAAATAACATAATAGCTAAATGTCAGCATGGTTTTAGGCCATCTCATAGTACCACAACTGCTCTGTTATCCTTTACAGATGTTATAAATAGAAATCGTAATAACAACAACCTCTCATCTGCACTCTTTATTGACCTCTCCAAAGCTTTCGACATGGTTAACCATGCACTTCTGATCAACATTCTTGAATCCTTCTCTCTTGACTCTTTAGCTATTAAATGGTTCAGGTCCTACCTAACTAATAGACAACAAGCAGTTCTCTGGGCAAATAATATATCATCCTTTCTACCTGTTACACTGGGAGTCCCTCAGGGCTCCATTCTAGGCCCACTTCTTCTCTTTTATTAACGACCTGCATGTAGCAATCCCACAGGCCACCTGCATTCAATATGCAGATGATTCAGCATTAATTTGCTCAGCAACCTCACCATTTGCACTACATTCCCTGACTCAGAATGTATTTAACACAGTAGAAACATGGTTCACAAAATGTTGTCTCCTTCTTAATGCGAAAAAAACTAAGCTCCTTCTCTTTACACCCTCTAATAAGTCTACCCCAATTGATTTCTCGGTCATTTCCAATAATAGCACAATCATACACCCTGACTCTACAACTAAACTGTTAGGAATTACTATTGATAACAACCTTACATTTGATAGTCACATAAATAACACCATTAAAAATGTCAACAGAAAAATTGGCTCCTTATATCGAATCAAAACTTTCTTAACTCCAACAGCTAAAACCAAAATTGCTCATTCCCATTTAATTTCTGCTCTTCTTTATGCCTCTCCCATATACACCAACCTCAAAAAGAATAACCTTGTCAAACTACAGCATGCCTATAACAGCATCGCCAGATTTGCCACTGGTAACCCCTTTCGTACTCACCACTGTTTAAATCTAAAGCAGCTGGGCTGGCTTGAACTTCAAAACCTTCTGAAAATCTCCCAACTAACCATGACCCACAAGATATTTTATCAACCTAATAACACTCCTATACTATCCAATCTCATAATCCCTTATAAAAACTTAAACTTACTGCGCTCCTCTAACAAACTTCTAGCAAGTATAACCAAAACTAATAACTTGGCTGGAGATTCCCTGTTTTCTAACACAGTGGGAAAAGACTGGAACCTCCTTCCAAATGAACTAACAACACTTTCTTCTTTGCCTCTCTTTAAACAAAGACTAAAAACATACTTTAAAACTCACTGGTTATGTCCATGTTGTAAACCTGACTAACCTTCCCTCTACTAAAGTTACTTCTACACCCTACCAATTTTTCTCACATATTTCTTTAATTTCTATGATGAAGAACTGAACTGCAGACCACAATGAAACAATTTGGTAGATTCCATCCTGCTTATTGTTAGTACAACCTAGTACATAATAACACTATGTCACGTTTATTGTCTAATCGAATTCATCTCACCATTCTTAATGATTTCTATACTAGTGTAAATATCTTTTTTGATCCCTTTTTTATTATTATTACTGATTTTTTTCTACTTATTTGAACTACTTTCATTTACGATGTTTCAACTATGTGTACCATCCTTGTTTGCTGTATTTTAAGTAATTATCTAACTATTAATGTTTGGAGCTTTTCTCCCCGGGCCTCTACTGAAAATGGAAATATATCCAGCTAGACTAGCCCGGTCAACAAATGTAAAATAAAATAAAATAAATAAATAAAATAAAATAATATTATTTTTTAATAATCTTGGCATGTTTGTGTTATGCTCTCCAGTGGGGAAACATGCTTAACAGAGAACAAATATGACATTTCTAATATGGTTTTCACAAATATAGTGTAGGACCTTGCATTGGGTCTGTACAGTGATACATACATGTTGTCACCAAGCTCACACGGCTATGAACCATGTAGTATCTAGGCTGTCAGCATGGATATGTATGCAAATGAGGTGGATTTCCTGAATTGCTAAAAGGAGCAACCATGTCCACATATCCACTTCATGTAGGGTCCTACAGGATGTTGATATTCCCAGAGGATGTGGGTGACATCAAGGGAGTATGTCTCATTATTTTTAGTATTTTTTGTTTCCAGCCATGTGTGTTTGTGCATCATGTCTCTTAGCCAATTCTACATGCTGGACCTAAAGCAGAACTGTATAAAATATGCATGCGCCCTACATCCTGATTTTCCCACAATATTCTGGGCCATTGGAGTACAGACTTGGGAATTTTAACTGGGATAATGCTAGGGGCTGCTGCAGGTCTGCTACATCTGAATGTGCTTAATGCTGAAGTCAGTGCTGCTGGTGCTGCTGACAACAGGCCTAGGCAGAAAAGGAGAAGAGCGTACAGACCTAGGGTAATCTTCAGGAGCTACATGAGCAGGAGATTATAGAGCGCTACAGGGTGGACAGAGACATATTACAAGAACTCACTGAGCTCTGCCACTCTCAACTCAGAGCCAGAGTTAACAGAGGGATACCCATCCCAGTGGAGACAAAGGTATGTGTAGTCCTTAGGATACTACCTACAGGTACTTTTCAAAGACCATCTGGGGACATGATGGGGGTGTCACAGGCATCTGCATCCAGGATACTCCACCAATTCCTGGATGCTATGCTTCCACATGCCAGTGAGTACATATCTTTTCCCCTTACCCCTGAGGCAAGGGCCAGCAATATGCAACACTTCCACTGTGTAGCACACTACCCTGATGTACTGGGTGCCATAGATTGCACTCATGTACACATCAAGGCACTGCCTTTTGAACAGGGTACAATCTACGTTAACTACAAAGGTACCATTCTATCAACTGCCAGGTCATGTGCAATACCCAGGGGATTATCCTGAATGTCTGTGCTGGAAACCCTGGCAGTTATCACAACTCCCATATCTGGCACACGTAATAGCTGTACCAGATGTTTGCTAGGGGGGACATCTCACAGGGCCATTTACTGAGGAATGCTGGCTACACCCTGGAACTGTGGATGATGACACCCATCAGAAATGCACACACAGCCATGGAAGGCCGCCATAATGAAGCACATACACAAACTAGGAACATCATAGAGCATGTGTTTGGACTTCTAAAGTCATGGTTCTGGTGCTTCGATATACCTGGTGGAGCCCTGCGGTATACTCTAGCCACATGTGCACGGATATTCACAGTATGTGCTATGCTACACAATCTGATCCTGTAGAAACAGCTGCAGCAGGATCAGCAAAGGGAAGGGATACACACAAGGAGAGGGTAATGGTGAGCTGCCTATCGGGGGCTAGGATCCACCATATAACACACGCACTCAGGTCACTCAAAAGCACATACAAATATGACTCCGTCATTGTCCATGCCGGCGTGAACGACCTGAGACGTACCTCCCTGGACTACATGAAAAAAGACATAGAGGAGCTCTCTAATTATGTAGCCCAGGCTGGTATGACCCTGACCCTGAGCAGCATCTTGCCCTCACCAAGAATGATGCCACAATACAAAGACAAGATGATCAGCTTTAATAATTGGCTCAATTACTGGTGTCATTCTAGGGGGATCCAATGTCTATCTGCTTGGGATGACATGCTGGACAAGCCACGCTGCTTATGAGGGACGGCTTGCACCTGTCACCACTGGGCTTCCGGATATTGGCTAAGGCTCTTGCCACCCCCATAGTGCCTTTTTAAGGCAAGGCTCAAAAGACGAACCCACCTCCTTAGAAAACAAAAATGGAAAAAAAATTAAGGGTAATGCTGCTCAATGCCAGAAGTCTAAATCTCAAGATGCAGGCTCTCGAAGCACTCCTCAGTATGGAGAACATCGATGTCTGCGCAGTAACTGAGACCTGGTTCAAGGCTCCTGAGAGCACCCCAGTGCTACCAGGCTTTACCTCGTATCATGCTTTTCAGCCCCAAAACCCAGGCCGAACCACAAAGGGAGGGGAGTGTCCATATTCATCAAGGATACCCACACCTCCAGGTTAGTGGCAACTCATGACGCATCGGAGACCATCCAGGTGCAACTAACCGTAGGCAAAACTGCTATACAACTGGTTGCATGTTACAGACCACCCTCCCAATCTCAAGAACCCCATTCAGCCTTCCTGAAGACATTGGAAGATATGAATGTCTCACCAAATACCATCATATTGGGAGACTTCAACTACCCTAACATAGACTGGGTGCACTATTCTAGCCCTAACACCCTAGCCCAAAGGTTCCTGGAATTCATAAACTCAAATGCAATGGAACAGCTAGTCACCTCTCCCACAAGGGGGGATAATATACTAGACCTGATCATCACAAACATGGGGACAAAATGCTCCACACCGGAAGTATTCCCCACACTAGTGAGATCTGACCACAAACTAATCACCCTGGATATACATATTCCACCTCCACCCCCAGCACAAAAGACTACAGTGAAAAACTTCTCAAAAGCCGACTTTACACTTCTTAAGACTGAGATGGTATCATTTAAGCCCACTGGGCCAATGGAAACCACATCCCACAATGCTGAATCCTACACAAATGCTTTCTACGGACATCTCCAAGAATGCATGGATCGTGCAATCCCAAATAAAACCAAGACCCTCTCCACCAAGGGAAAGCATCCTGTCTGGTGGACCCCAGCCATAAACAAATTGTATAACAAAAGAAGGAAGCTAATGCAAGACAGAGCAAAATCCCATATAGGGAAGGCATCTCTGATCAGCACTAGTAGGAAGCTACGTTCTCTCATAAAAACATCCAAGGCCAACTTTGAGAGAAAAATCGCCAAGGACACTAAAGATAAACACAAGGCATTCTTCAGTTATGTTAGAAACCTAGGCGGAAACCCTCAGATATGCTCAGAGTTAGTACACAATGACAAAAAATTTACCGAACCCACAGATATTGCCAACATTCTGGCAGACAGGTTCAGTGCAAACTTCTCCCCTCCCTCACCCCCAAAAGAAGAAATACTTATCCCAGCTGAATGTAACCTCCCTGTCATCTCAGATGTCCAGGTGAGAGCTGCCCTCAGCAAAGCAAAAAACACAGCATCAATGGGACCTGATGGTATCCCCGGCTGCGTAATAATTGAACTCCAAGAGGAGCTAAACTCACATATAAAAATGCTATTTAACCTTAGCCTTACTACAGGATATGTACCTGAACACTGGCATACAGCAACAGTGGTCCCACTCCACAAAGGAGGCTCCGCTACAGACCCTGGGAACTACCACCCCATAAGCTTAACCAGCCTGGTCTGCAAAGCTATGGAAAGAATCATTATGGAACTCATAAACAACGACATTGGGGACCTACAGATGCTTGATCCCACCCAGTTCGGCTTTGTAAAGGGCAGATCCTGCCTTTTGAACCTGGTCGACTTTTTCGAAACAGTCACTAGAGCCATTGATGAGGGCAAAGCAGTCCATACAGCCTACCTGGACTTGGCTAAAGCCTTCGACACAATACCCCACTCAGGCATCATAGACAAGCAAAACAGCTTAAATGTAAATCCATATGTCACAAGATGGGTTGCAAACTGGCTAAAGAACAGAGCCCATAAAGTCAAAATTGTGGGAGCCATGTCAGACTCAAAGCCAGTCACAAGTGGTGTCCCACAGGGCTCTGTCCTGGGACCCCTCTTGTTCGGCATTTACTTCTCAGATGTGAAAGCAAACTTGGGAGGGTTGTGGCTGACAAAGTTCGCAGATGACTGCAAACTAGGCGCCATAGTCGATACACCAGCTGACACATACATCCTACAGAAAGGCCTCACCGAAACGGACAACTGGTGCCGGAATCATGGCCTTAAACTGAATGCCAAGAAATGTATAGTCATCCCCTTTGGGAAAAACAAAGTACCCACAAATTATCACATAGACAGTAACCCACTGAGTACGGAAAAAGTAATCAGAGCCCTGGGGACCCAAGTCGATAGTGACCTCTCATTTGACACCCACATTGCCAAAGTGGTTAGAAAGACTTTCTACCTTGCCCACCTTATCATGAAGGGGTTCACATCCAGATCAAAGGAGGTCATTGTACCCCTATACTCCTCCGTTATCAGGCCCATAATTGAGTACAATGCCCCATTTGGTATGTACCTCACCCGGCACTTACAACAGCTGGAGAGACCCCAGAAGTACCTCACCAAGAGGATCAAGGGTCTCCAACATATGTCATATGCTGCCAGGCTAAAGAAACTCCAGCTCTATTCAGTAGCATACTGCCTGCTCAGAGGTGATCTGTGCCTGACGTACAAGGCCATGTCCAACCAGGAATTGATGGACATGCTCCACCTCAAAAAATCCAAATCCATTAGAACTACGAGAGCTAAAGATTTAAACCTCAGCACAAATATGAATAGAACACGCTGGAGGGACAGATTCATAAGCTTCCCACACTCTGGAACAGAAACCCAGTTCATGTTAGGCAGAGCCCCTCACTGACTCTCTTCAAGAGAAATCTTGACGATTGGATGGGAGATCGTAGGTTTACCCCGGGGGTCATCCCTGTGTCACTACTAGACAGAGGCACAGTAAACTAATTTTAATAAGTAAGGGGGTCTTCAATGTGTCACTACTAGACAAAGGCACAGTATTCTAAATTTATTCTGTACACTTTAGTACCACTACATGGGGTGGCGAAAGCCACATCACTAGGGCTAGGCTTACAAATGCCTCAGGGCAGATAGCCTAGTACTAAACTACGAAACTATGAAACAGCCCCCCCACCAGTTCCTAGGTCACTACAGCCACAGTCACAGGAGGACTTGGAGGAGGAACTACCTGTTAATGTCCCTATAGGCAGATATAGTGATGCCCAGTATGCCTGGCATTGGCTAAGAGACAATGCATAGCACATTCACTGACAACCTAGGAACCTAGGGACTAACACCTTACTCCTACTCACATACAGATATTAAAATTGATGCCAGGAAACTCACACATCCTGTACCTATCTATGTATTAGCTCTGTATTGCTTGCATCACACAGAGTCAATCCCTAAACTACAGTTGTGTCAACTGCTGCATTTGCAGAGTAAGTCCATAACCTATACAGTAGTCTACTGGATTATAATGATATGTCACTGTATATATGGACCAGGTACATATGCAAGTAACTACAGTGGGCTTCTTCTTCTTCTTTCGGCTGCTCCTGTTAGGGGTCGCCACAGCAGATCAACTGTTTCTATTTCTTCCTGCCCTCTGCATCTTGCTCTGCCACACCAACCACCTGCATGTCCTCTCTCACCACATCCATAAACCTTATATTAGGCCTTCCTCTTTTCCTCTTACCTGGCAGCTTCATCCTTAGCATCTTTTTCCCAATATACTCTGCATCCCTCCTCAGCACATGTCCAAACCAACTTAATCTTGCCTCTCTGGCTTTGTCTCCAAACCTTCCAACCTGGGCTGACCCTCTAATATACTTATTCCTAATCCTGTCCATCCTCATCACACCCAGTGCAAATCTTAAAATCTTCAGCTCTGCCACATCAAGCTCTGACTCCTGCCTTTTTGTCAATGCCACTGTCTCCAACCCATATAACATAGCTGGTCTCACTACCCTCTTGTAGACCTTTCCTTTCACGCTTACTGATACTCATCTGTCACAAATCACTCCTGACACTCTTCTCCACCCACTCCATCCTGCCTGTACTCTCTTCTTCACCTGTCTTCCACACTCACCATTACTCTGAACTGTTGATCCCAAGTACTTAAACTCATCCACCTTTGCCAACTCTACTCTCTGCATCCTCACCATTCCTCTATCCTCCCTCTCATTCACACAATATATTCTGTCTTAGTCCTGCTGACCTTCATTCCTCTTCTCTCTAGAGCATATCTCCACCTCTCCAGGGTCTTCTCCACCTGTTCCCTACTCTCACTACAGATCACAATGTCATCTGCAAACATCATAGTCCACGGGGACTCCTGTCTGATCTATTTGGACAGAAATGACATCCAAATGGGACTACACATACCGATTCCACTAACATGTTTCCATTTCTATTCAGTTGGCCTCATGCATGGAATATTCATGCAGTTTTAATGCAACAGATTACTGGTACATCATGGAAGGGAGATGTTAGTCAGTTGGATTAAATGATAGTCAGACTGTCGTGTATCCCAGCAGAACATATGCTGTTGTTCCCCCACCCTCAACACAGCAGTGCTCCCTTGTAACTACTTTAACAGTAACTCATCAATGGTATATGAGCATTTCACTCAGTCTCTGGACAGTAGTATAGAAACTGGTCTTAGATTCTATGTCTTAGGTAATGGAGGAATAACCAATGTACTTATTTGTGTAGGTGACTGTGTGATGAATGACCCCCTGTCTGTCAAGCAGCTTCTGCTCATGGTACTTATCTAGAAGTATCCACTTGTTTTGGATATGAGGTATCAATAATTTGTGTTCTACAGACTGGCAGTCTGTTTGTGTTGTACTACTTCAATCGCTGTCACATATTAATTACATCAAAGTAAAAGTAAACTTTATTGTCATTTAGAGCTACCCATGTATAGCCTAAATGAAGTTTCTTGCATCAGCTGAATTCTTGAGATTACAAAGGAAAGTGAAACAACAAATAGAAGTAGAGGAATAAACATAACTAACAGATGCAATACTACTCCCAGTACATGCAAGAAAGAGTAGAGACATTTAGCAACACTCATATATGAAAAGAATACCCTCCCCTGAGTTAACTTAACTACCCTATTTTAAGTAATCAAAAACACACTACAGATTGAAATGCCTAAGTTATTTGTCTAATATTGCACTTGAGTAAGTTAAATAATACTGACTATGGATATAATAAATAAATATTGCACTTACTTGGAATATATGTAAGCACATAATGCACAAAGCGATCTAGCGCCAAATATGGCCACAGAGCGATTCAGGTACGAGCTGTTTCCACGTGCACTACCAGCGTACGCCAGTGCTACGCAGCTCCTGATGCATGTATGCTAATTACCCCATGCACAGCAGTGTAGCATGCAAATGAAGGTATATAGCGATTCATGAAGTGGTGCAGGCGTAGCATAAGCATGTAGAAACGTAAACCAAAAAAATATTTTGTCAAACATAAAATCGGAGCCATGAAAGCGGATCAAACTTGCATATTATAATGTTAATATTTGACAATGGCTAAATATATAGCCAATGGCATAAAAAAACATGCACAACATATAAAAATTACATTTAATGCCATAGCCACACTAACACAAAGTAAAACCGGAGTGCATCTGTGTGCAAATGGGATTACAAGGAAAATATATTTAGATGTCATAAAACTGCAATGTAAAACAATTCATGATATCCCCATAATAGTCAATGGCATGCATGCTACACCACAACCATGGCGCAAGGGTTGCTAAGGGCCTGTGACAGTGTTCCTTGTGGTAACTATGAATTAGCAGTCAATGCCATGCAAATGAGTCAAGTAATACTGAATCACAAATTCCCCGTCGGCGTAAGGATGTACCACATGGCATAGCGTTACAACACCGAGGAGTGGCCTGGAGGTAAACATAACATCAAGAGAGGGGTGCGCCACCATAGCTGTAAGCACATTGGATCGTTGCTAATCCATGTTGCCTGTTGCTCAGCAAAGCCGCAGGATAGGGGTGTGGAAGTAGCCATAGCTTTGCTTAGCTGAGAGCACACAAGGTAACCGAAAGTTTATGTGAACGTGGATGAAAATGCGTACAAAACCTGGTAAACGGCTGTGCAAAGCGCGCACCACAGCTGAAACAGGAAGGATACGGGAAGACAATAAGGAAATGCTGCAGCATGGTAATTGGAGTACAAATGAGTAAATAACACTTAGGAACTCACAGTGGGCCATAGACAACAGATAACAAGGCTGCTAGCAGCTACCTGCAGAACAGGAAAGGGGGGGTGCGGTACATCAAAGAAAAGAGAACTGTCACAGCAGAACAAAGCAAACTTGTAGTAGATCAGCTACATAACACCTTTCCCAACACAATCCTGAGTTGTGAAAGTACAAAACAAGAAATCCGGCAGCTGGATGCATGCCTGACAATAGGAGGGGAGTTGGGTTGAAAACTGAAGTAAAGGGCAATAGATGAATCATGGCAGCCAAGCGTAAGTCAACACCAAAGGCCCCACAATAGCAGTACCTGCTGTAAAATGAATAATTAAGATACCTTGCAGCTGGAATAGCACAAACACACCCAATTACACCAGCATCATCCATTGCACAGTAGTATAAGATGTGAAAGCCCCCCACAACACACGTGTGCATTCCCAGACATTCTACACCATTGGTGTATACAGACGGGAAACTTTTAATATGTACATGTTAGGGGCCGACATAACTTTGATTCACCAGCATGTGTTGGAGACTGACGGTGGTGTGGAGGATGATGCTGACAACCATCTCAGGCACCGGAGGAGGAGAAGAGAGTTCAGACCCAGGGTAACCTACCAGGGGCTACATGATCTGGAGATAGTAGAGCATTACAGGGTGGACAGGGACATCATACAGCAACTTGTTGAGCTGTGCTGGCCACGCCTCAGAGCCAGAAGTAACAGAGGGGAACCCATCCCAGTGGACATGAAGGTATGTGTAAGCTTGAGAATACTAGCCACAGGTCCCTTTCAAAGGCCAACTGGGGATATCATGGGGAACTCACAGGCATCATCATCCAGGGTACTCCACCAATTCCTGGATGCCATGTTACCACATGCCAATGAGCACATATACTTCCCCCAAATGCAGGAGGATTTGGCCAGAAATATGTGTCTCTTCCACCGCGTGATAGACTACCCGGAGATACTGGGTGCAATAGACTGCATGCACATACACATCAAGTCACGACCCAGTGAGCAGGGTAGGCGCTACATAAACTGCAAGGGATTCCCCTCCATCAACTGCCAGGTCATGTGCAATGCCCAGGATGTGCTGGCAGCCCTGGAAGTTATCATGACTCCCACATCTGGCATGCCTAACAGCTGTATCAGGTATTTGCCAGGGGGGACATCCCATATGGCCACCTGGTGGGGGATGCTGGCTATGCACTGGAACCGTGGATGATGATTCCCATCCTAAATGCACACACAGCCATGCAAGAACGCCATAATGAGGCACACGCAGAAACCAGAACCATCATAGAGCGCATGTTTGGGATGCCGAAATCACAGTTCCATTGCTTGGACATATCTGGTGGAGCCTTGCAGTACTCTCCAGACACATGTGCCCATGTCTTCATAGTATATGCCATGCTACACAATATGATCCTGCAGAAACAGCTGCAGCAGGGACAGAATGGTGAAGGCCCTCACAGCCCACCATCAATGCCAAGGAACCCACAGGCACAGAGGGACACAGACCACGAACACCCTGTGCTAGCCCCAGTAGGCAGACGGAGGCGTGTCCAGCATGCCCATGCCTTGGCAAAGAGGGAACGTATAGCACACACACTGACAGTGTAGGCACTCTTCTCCACCTGCACACACAGCAAACATGGATAGCACACACACACAACCACCTGTAAATTGTCATGTATAGGTGGTCTACTGTGTGCATCCTACATAGGTAGCCCTCAACTATTGTAATAATAATAACCGCCATTGGCACAAGGTAAGTCAATACCTGAACAGTAAATTAAGCTAACAGCATGTGTCCATACTGTATGTAGAGGTTCATAGATACATAGGTAGGTACATGCCCAACTGCTGAGGCCACTCATAAGCCTAGGCAAAAAGTGTCTGCTGTCACCACCCCATCGATTAACTAACTGTCCCTCTGTGGAGCAGAGCCAATTGTGGGATCCCTGGGGTGTATCCACTGTTCCCCACCCACTCTGCAAGGATTCCCTGGAGTGTTCATGAGGAGTTTTGTATACTGTAATCAGGGATGTAGTTCCAAATAATGGGGAGTATCCCTGACAGAAATATTCACAGATGTTTACATGTTACATAGTATACCTTAAACACAGCTTGCTTATATAGGTAGTTCTCCACAGAATAATAAACATGTGGAACACACAACCACTGAAATGTGTGTTAATTACCCTTGCACTACCAGTGCCTGCTCTGAGTGGCAAGATATCACTGCCAGAATTAGAACACGCAACCATGTACACAAGCATCACAATAACATACCACTAAGCTACCTGAGATGTACCAATGGCAGTCGTGTATACTGACAAGATAAGACACAAAAGGTAGGAATGTGTTGAAATAGGACAAACAGGCATGTACCCAATGAAAGGTGTATGTTTTATATCTATATATATATATATATATATATATATATATATATATATATATATATATATATATATATATATATATATAGAGAGAGAGAGAGAGTGAGGAGAGGAAAGTAAGAGGTATATATGTCGATATATGGGGATATACATATATATGTAGATATATAGATAGGTTAACAACATCTACATAACCATGGAGGCACATATAAATGGGATACCTACCACATACCAACTGCTTTACATACCGATGCGCATAATCCTGAGGCTTAAGGTCCGAAAGAAAACAGTACCGAAACACCAGATGCGCGAAGTGTAAAATCACGATGTTAAGGGACAGTTCGTCAGTGCTTCTGGTGTTGCAGTTCAGGTAGGTTGCTGTGTGTAAGTGTGTTTCTTAGGGCTGTAGTGTGTGTAAGTGTGTGTTCTGGATGTGGTGTGTGTTCTTCGTGGACTGTAATGTGTGGGTGTGGGTTAGCTTTGTGCGTCTGTTTGCGCGATCTAGGAGGTAGAATATTAAAGTAGGGGGGTGTGGGGGGCAGAGACACCCACATGGGGGGTGTAGGGAGGCTTGGCCACCTGCTCATATGTAGTGTAGGATGGTTTGTTTAGATGTGGTGGGTAGCAGTGTGTCTGTGTGTGTTCCATGTTCGTGTTACTTTCGCGAGTTATTGTTGCTGTCGGTAATGTGGGGTATGGGAGTCTGGTCCCGGTACTGTGTGTGTCAGAACTCTGTGGTTTTGGGATTTTTTTGGGAATTTTCCCCCCCGGGGGG
>NC_056729.1:403429913-403474803 GCF_019279795.1 Protopterus annectens | reverse complement strand
GTTTTTATCCCAAAAGCCCTCACCTATTGTGCATCCAACCCAGTCTCCCCTTGGCAAATTATTACATTACCCGTCACCCCCCTCCCCCATATTCCACAGACACTATCCATCCCTGCTCTAGTTGATGTCCCATTGCACAGTCAACAGAACACATTGCTTACACTACATATCTCTGGGACCAATATGGTTGTGAGGACTACCCTAGCATTTCTGATCATCCACATGCTGTACTTCATGCACATAGGTACACGCAAATACTTATCTTTCATGACATGGTAGGTAGACCCGGGTAATACCCGTTCATCTATGGGCTTTCCTGACAAGGACGACTTAGACCGCGAATGGGCAGATATTGGGCGAATGCTCTGACCATTGGTAGGGTTGCCACCTTTTCATATGAACAGGATGGGAAATTTTCAGGACACACATCAGAGTTTACAGGCCAACACATACCCATGGTCAATACAAAGGATAATACTTTAGTTTTATGCGTAAATATAAGCTTTTATTGTTGTAGCAGTGTAGTTGTTTATTCTGTTTCATTTACTTGCTTATTCTGTTTCTTGTAACATTTAGGTATTTTATATATGGACATAAGTATTGTATGGGACTATTACATAAAATATGGGACATAATTATGTCCTACTATCGCAGGACATTTGACATTTATAATGGTTTTGGCATGGACACACCTGCCTAGAGGGGGACTGTCCCTCACAATGTAGGACAGGTGGTAACCCTAACCATTGGGCTAAGCTTAGCAATTGGCAGTGCGCTAACACAATGTGTTTTGCTTCCACTTGGTATAACTAGCAACAGTACAATGGAATACTGGCACGGAGTTTTAAATATCATTTGTTCGAGGGACGGGGACTCAATATTCAACTACTTGCCTTTGTGTTTACTTTTTATTTTGGTGTTCGCAAAAATGTCTTGTATGCTTTGCATACATTTCAGTATCCATGGACACTGACAGGAGTGATTACTATTAGATGCAGGCTGTACTAGTCAGTATGTTAGGTTGCGTGTCTTCAGCCGACATGTTAACGCCTCCATGCAGCGCTTGGACACGCCCCCTGCACTCGTACATGTTTCCTATGCACTTGGCCATTACGGCAGCGCACCTTCATTAATATGCATGTGGTGCTGCTGCGCCATCTCTACGTCACACGGTAGGCGCAAGGCTAACGTCGTCCTTGTGCTGAGCTTCATGAATCCCAGGGCTTATGTTTTCTACAGTTAGGGAATACACTTTAAAACCATTCAGCAAGTCCAGTGGGCAATAAAAAATATTTTTCACATACAAGCAGGCTACACATTCAAAAAAATGTACAAGCTAATACATATAATGTTTACATGTTCAGACTTTATGATTTTTCCTACCCAAAAACTTTGGAAGACTGGGTTTGGATAACTGCCATTTTGGATAATCGATGTTCGGATAATTGACTCTCTACTGTATTATGTTTCCAGACCCTTGGGACCAGTGACTGAGTTCAGAAGTCTAATCACTGTAGAGTAGAAACTGTTACTGACTCTTGTAGTCCTGCAGTGGATGCTACGATATCTCCTGCACAATGCCAGATACTTAAGCAGTCTATGCACAGGATGCATGTTGTCTATATTATTGTGATGGCCTTTTGGATGCTTCTTGCAGAATAAAGATGTTGTATCAATGGAAGACTGGAACCCATTACCTTCTCTGCAGCCCTCACCACACTTTGTAGCACCATCCTTTCTGTAACTGTGCAGCTTCTAAACCACACTGTGAAGTTGCAGGTGAGGATGCTCTCTATTGCACATCTACAGAAGGTGGATAGAACATGAGGAGGAAGCGTAGCTTTTTTCTGCCTTCTTAAAAAGTGGAGGCATTAGTGCACTTTCTTGACTAGTTGGCTGGTGTTTCCCAACCACAACAGATCCTCTGATATGTGTATACTCAGAAATTTCATACTCTTAACCCTCTCCACACTCTCACCATTGATCCTGAGCACTGGGTGGTTTGTTCTCCTCTTTCTGAATTCAATAATAATCTATTTGATCTTGCTTACATTCAGGTCAAGATTGTTCCAAGACAACTTTAGAAAATCTTAGCCAATGTGGGTGAAGTGCAGCAGTGCAGAAACAGGGACAGATGTCATATTGTGTAATACACAAAATCCCGCACTGGAGTACAGCTAGGTGTGGGCTGGGGTCAGTTTATAACTGGCCAAAACTCCCACTGGGCATACTCATACACTTAGTTAAGCTGAGCGCAAATCTATTGCTCCTCACACAAATACTTTTATAATATATATATATATATATATGTGTGTGTGTGTGTATACATACATATTCTGTCTCTTACAATCCCTTTCTCTCTCTCTCTCTCTCTATATATATATATATATATATATATATATATATATATATATATATATATATATATATATATATATATATATATATATATATATATATATATACATATACATATACATACAGTGGATATAAAAAGTGTACATACCCCTGTTAAAATGCCAGGTTTTTGTGATATAAAAAATTAGACCACAATAAATCATTTCAAAACTTTTCCCACCTATAATGTGACCTATAACCTGTGCAATTCAATTGAAAAACAACCAAATCTGTTAGGAGAAAAAATATAAAGAATAAAAAACGTACAATACACTGGTTGCATAAGTGTGCACACCCTTAAACTAATACTTTGTTGTGTATGCACACCCTTAAACTAATACTTTGTTGAAGCACATTTTGATTGAATTACAGCATTTAGTATTTTTGGGTAGGAGTCTATCAGCATGCCACATCTTGACTTGGCAATATTTGCCCACTCTTCCTTGCAAAGGTACTCCAGATGTATCAGATTGCGAGGGCATCTCTTGAGCACAGCCCTCTTCAGGTCACTCCACATATTTTTTATTGGATTTAGGTCTGGGCTTGGGCTGGGCCATTTTAAAACTTTAATTTTTCTTCTGGTGAAGCCATTCTTTTGTTGATTTGGATGTATGTGTGGGGTCATTGTTGTGTTGAAAGGTGAAATTTATCTTCATCTTCAGCTTTCTAACAGACACCTGAAGGTTTTGGGCCAAAAGTGACTGGTATTTGGAACTGTTCTTAATTCCGTCCACCTTGACTAAAACCCCAGTTCCAGTAGAAGAAAAGCAACCCCAAAGCATGATACTACTACCGCCATGCTTCACCGTGTGGCTGGTGTTCTTTTGGTGATGCAAATTGTTGTTTTTGCGCCAAACGTACCTTTTGGAATTGTGGCCAAAAAGTTCAGCCTTGGTCTTATCAGACCATAACACATTTTCCCACATGCTTTTAGGAGACTTGATGTATTTTTTTGAAAATTTTAGCCAGACCTGGATGTCTTTCTGTGTAAGAAAAGGCTTCCATCTTGCAACCCTACTCCATAGTCCAGACAAATGGAGAATATGGGAGATTGTTGTCACATGTAGTACACAACCAGTACTTACCAGAAATTCCTGAAGCTCCTTCAGTGTTGTTGTAGGTCTCGTGGCAGCCTCCCTGACCAGTTTTCATTTTGTCTTTTCATCAATTTTGGAGGGACGTCCAGTTCTTTGCAACGTCACTGTTGTCCCATATTTTCTTCACTTTTTGATGACTGTTTTTACTATATTCCATGGTATATCCAATGCTGTGGACATTGTTTGTACCTTTTTTCTGACTGATACCTTTCAACAATGAGATCCCTTTGATGCTTTGTAAGCTCTCTGCGAACCATGGCTTTTGCTGTAGCAGGCAACTGAGTAAATGTCAGGAAAATCCTACTAGGACAGCTGAACTTTATTTGGGGTTAACCAGAGTCTCTTTAAGTGATGGCAGGAGTGTACCCAAGAAGACTGAATTCTGTAATTAAATCAAAAGGTGCTTCAACAAAGTATTAGTTTAAGGGTGTGCACACACAACAAAGTATTACTTTAAGGGTGTGCACATTTATGGAACCAGTGTATTTTATGTTTTTATTTTTTATATTTTTCCCCTAACAGATTTGTTTCTTTTCCAATTGAATTGTACAGGTTATAGGTCACATTAAAGGTGGGAAAAGTTTTTAAATGATTTATTGTGGTCTCATTTTTTTATATCACAAAAACCTGGCATTCTAACAGGGGTGTGTACACTTTTTAGATCCACTGTATATAGATATATAGATAGATATAGAGATGTATGCATACAGACATACATCTCTGTCTCTCCCCATATATCTGTATCCCTGTTTTATATATATATATATATATATATATATATATATATATATATATATATAAAATGTTGATCAAAGGATGAATTTAAGGGCTCAACAATAGATAATGCACTTACTTACAGCCCCCTGTGCCTGCTGGATGTCACCACACATACACCAGCAAGTGAAAAAGTTGTGCAATGTATAATGTGTACACACGCATTAACAGGGCAATTAATTTTTGGCCATAGGCTTACCCATCCAGATGCAAACAGACACATATGGCCAAAATGGTTACTGTTGCCACATAGCTAGGATAAAAAAAATGTCTGACTGCTGAGCTTCTAGATGCAGATGACAGTAAGAAGCAATGTCACTCTGCAGGCCAAGCATGCTGCTCAGCACAGGCCTTGTGTATGTCTTCTGCAAGTAGTTTGCCTGCAATCATTTATAAAGCAGACTTAAGATGTGGCACATGCAATAAGTAGTGTGGTCTGTAGTGTGCAAGACTAGATAGGTAAGGGTTCTAATCTCAGTGCAGCCCATGTGCTGGGTTTGTGTGTGTATGTACATCTTAGGTTCATAGGTTCATAGGTTCATACTAGGCTATCTGCCCTAGGGCATTTATAAGCCTAGCCAGAGTGTGTTTGGCTTTTGCCACCCATTTTAAAATTAATTTTGCTATGCCCTTTTTCGAGGTTAGTATACTGTGCCTCTGTCTAACAGTGACACAGAAGTGATACCCGGGGTAAACCTATGATCCCCCATCCACTCATCAAGAATCCTCTTGAAGAGAGTCAATGAGGGACTCTGCCTAACCTGGACTGGGATTTTATTCCAGAGTGAATGGAGCCTCTGGGTTATGAATCTGTCCCTCCAGCATGTCCTATTTATTTCAGTGCTGAGGTTCAAGTCTCTCGAGTGTGTAGCTCGATGGGATTTGGATTTTCTGAGGTGCAGCATGTCCATTAACTCCGGGTTGGACATGGCTTCATATGTCAGGCACAGATCGCCTCTGAGCAGGTGGTATGCCACTGAGTATAGCTGGAGTTTCTTTAACCGGGCAGCATATGGCATCTGTTTGAGCCCTTTGATCCTCTTGGTGAGGTACTCTTGGGGTCTTTCCAATTGCTGCAGGTGTCTGGTAAGGTACAACCCAAAAGGGGCATTGTACTCAATTATGGGCCTGATGAGGGATGAGTAAAGAGGCACGATGACCTCCCTTTATCTAGATGTGAATCCCTTCATGATTAGGTGGGCTATATAAAATATTTTTCTAACCACTTTGGCCACGTGGTTGTCAAATGAGAGATTGCTATCAACTTGGGTCCCCAGGTCCCTAATTACTTCTTCTGTACTTAATGGATTACCACCTATGTGGTAATTTGTGGGCACTTTGTTTTTGCCAAAGGGGATGACTATACACTTTTGGCGTTTAGCTTGAGGCCATAGCTCTGGCACCAGTTGTCTGTTTCTATGAGGCCCTTTTGGAGGATGCTTATGTTGGCTGGAGAGTCGATTATAGAACCCAGTTTGCAGTCATCTGCGAACTTGGTCAGCCACAGTCCTTCCGTGTTTGCCTGTACCTCCGAGAAATATATACCGAACAGGAGAGGTCCCAGGACTGAGCCTTGTGGGATGCCACTTGTAACTGGTTTGGAGTCTGACATGGCTCCAGCAATTCTAACCATGTGGGTTCTGTCCTTGAGCCAGTTTGCAATCCATCTAGTGACATAGGAGTTTATATTTAAGCTGGTGAGCTTATCTATAATGCCCGAGTGTGGTATTGTATTGAAGGCTTTTGCGAGGTCCAGGTAGGCTGTGTGGACCACCTTCCCCTCGTCAATGGCCTTGGTGACTGTTTCAAAGAAATCAACCAGGTTTAAGAGGCAGGATCTGCCCTTAACAAAGCCGAACTGGGTAGGATCCAATGTCTGTAGGTCCCCAATATCTTTTTTTATGAGGTCCATGATGATCCTTTCCATAGCTTTGCAGACCAAGCTAGTCAGGCTTATGGGGCGATAGTTTCCAGGATCCATTGAGGCACCACCTTTGTGGAGAGGGACCACTGTTGCTGTACGCCACTCTTTGGGTACATATCCTGTGGTAAGGCTGAGATTGAACAGTAGTTTTATGTTTGGGTTTAGCTCTTCTTGGAGTTCATGTAGGACGCAGCCTGGGACACCGTCTGGTCCCATTGATGCTGTGTTTTTTGCTTTGGAGAGGGCGGCTCTTACCTGAGCATCTGTGATGTCAGGGGGCAGCACTCTGCTGGGATAGATATTTGCCCTTTTGGTGGGGGGGGGGAGTTTGCACTGAACTTGTCAGCTAGGATGTTGGCAATGTCTCTGGGTTTGGTGTATTTTTTTGTCATTTTGGACTAATTCTGAGCATATGTGGGAATTCCCACCCAGGTTCCTAACATAACTAAAGAAAGCCTTGTGATTATCCTTAGTGTCCTGTGCAATTTTTCTCTCGAAGCTGGCCTTAGACGATTTTATGAGTGCCCATAGTTTTTTGCTAACACTGATCAGAGATGCCTTCCCTTTTTGGGATTTTGCTCTATCATTTAGTAGCTTCCTCCTTCTATTGTATAGTTTGTTTATGGCTGAGGTCCACCAGACAGGAAGTCTGCCTTTGGAGGATTGGGTCTTGGTTTTATTTGGGATTGCATGATCCATGCATTCCTGAAGGTGTTCATAGAATGCATTTATAAAGGATTCTGTGATCTGGGCTGTATTTTCCATAGGCCCGGGGGCTTTGAAGGTTTCCACCTCGGTTTTGAGGAGTGTGAAATTTGCTTTAGAGAAGTTTTTCACTGTGGTTTTCTGGGCAGGGGGTGGGGTCGGGATGTGAATATCCAGTGAGATTAGTTTATGGTCTGATCTTACCAGTGAGGGATACACTTCTGGTCTGGAGCATAGAGTCCCCATGTTGGTGATGATCAGGTCCAGTATGTTTTCCCCTCTTGTGGGAGTGGTAACAAGTTGTTCCATAGCATTTGAGTTTATAAATTCTAGGAACCTTTGAGCTAGGTCTCCCTTCAAAACATGTGTGAATCCCTCACTGACTTCCAAACTGCAATGGATATGCACTTTTTGGCCCTTGCAGTTGATGCAGGCCTCCAAAGTTTGGCCTTATATAAGGCCTGCTGATGTCATCTACCATATGACTACCAGCAGCCATGTTAATGTCAGACATAAGCTGTGGTGAGTATGTTAAGTACTATGATCTGTAATGTGTAAGACTAGATAGGTAGAGACTTTAATCTCACTCCAGCCCACTTGCTGTGTATGTATGTCCCTCTACAAAACAAATATGATTAACGCACTGACTTAGAAAGAGGCAGAGTTTTGTACCAGGTGATGCAGACCTCAAAATGTCTGCCCTCCACAAGGCATGTGCATTTCATTTTAGCATAAAAGTGCCTAAAGAGATGTTAATGTCAGACTTGAGCCATGGTGCATGCATCATGAACTGTGATCTGTAGTGTGTAAAACTAGATCGGTAGGGGTTCTAACCTCATTGTAGCCAACTTGGATTGTGTGTGGGCTGTGCTGTGTCCTGTAAGCATTAATTGGTAGTGATATCCTTCTCGCTGTAGCCAAGTGGTGTGTATGGATATCAGTTAGAGCATTTTACATCAGCTTATGGGATCATATGATCATTGGACTTTACTAGCCTAATGGTCCTAGGGCCCTTATAATCCTAGCCAAGTTCTTACCCTTATTTACACGATCAGCACCTATTCCCCTTGTCCAAGGGGAGCACAGGCAGAATTCCTACGGTGAACTTATGGTCACAAATCAATTGTACAGATTGCATCTGAAGATGGTCAATGAGGTGTGCTGTTTGACATTAAGTGGGACTCTGTCACAAAGGGTTTTTAATCTCTTATATCATATAAGACATATATCATATATCATATAACACATATCTCTCCCTCCAGCATGTTTTGTTGATGTCACATACCAGGTTAAGGTCCTTACAGCGAATAATCCTCATACCATTTGATTTACGGATATGCCCCATTCCCAACAAAGCAGATTGCCGTGTATGCAAGGCAGAGATCACCTCTGAGTAGTCTGTATGACACAGACTAATATAACAGTGATTTCAGAGGATCCGCATAGGACAGATGCTGAAGACTTGAATTTCCCTTGTAAGGAACCTTTGTGGTCGCTGCAATTGCCACTGGTGCTTGGAAACATATATATATATATATATATATATATATATATATATATATATATATATATATATATATATATAGTGGTTACACTATGATTACAAAGAGTGTCCAATGGTGTTGATAATCTATGCTGGATACCATGTAGGATGCCACCTGAAATGTTAGCAGGTGCAATACATGCTGTGTTTCTCACCTTAGAGAGGCGGTTTAGTACCTGTTCTTAAGATATACAAGGTATGGGACAGACTGTAGAGATGACATGGTGTATATGTGGTGGAGACAGGGGAGTGCAGTTGTCACAGAATCTGTTGGCCAACAGGTTAGCTATGTCTACAGGCTCATTATATGTGGCATAATTATGTATGACTTTGGCAACAATGTCGGGCTTTTCTTTTACATTACACAAATAACTACACAATGCCTTGTGGTTGTCTTTTGTGGAGGAGGCTAATTTTGTCCCATACTTTGTTTTGCATGACATAACTACAACACTTATTTGCTTGTTTAAGCTTAGGAGGGCGTGCCACCATTTTAGGGAGGCTCCTTTCCTCCTAATGTGAGACACCAATGTCTACCATTTATTGAAAAGCCTGCTAATGGCAGTTATCCACTAGGCAGGTTTGCTGTGCCATGAGGAGCATGTTTTGCCCCTGTCAGGTACAGGTGAGTCAATGCAGTTGTGCAGGTGCTTGCGTAAAGCATTGGTGTAGAGCTCAGTGTAGTTGCTTGTTTCATCTGAGGGGAGTGGTGTAGTCAAGCTAATTATACCATCCCATAGCAGGTTATAATCTGCTTTGTTGGAATTTATTACTTTATATGCTGTGGGTGGGGGTGTCAGGTGAGATACTTACTTTGAATGAGACCAATTTGTGGTCAGATCTCACCAGGGAGGACCTCAAAGTGGGCTCATATTACATAATCAAACTTTTACAAGTTTGAATGCCATATGGTCTAAACCATATGTTCAAACTTGCAAAAGTTTGAATACTTAAAAAAATAATAATAAAAGGAGAGTTAGCTGATGGTGGTTAGCAGGGGGGCAAGTCTCCCTGCACCCCCCACTCTTTAAGTATACCAACTCTGAGATCGCACTACAGTGCAGTAAAGGGAAATATTCCCTTTCCGCATTGTAGTGTGATCTTGGAGTTGGTATATTTAAAGAGCTGGGGGTGTGGGGGGTGCATGGGGCCTTGCCCCCCTGCTTACAGCAGTTAGTTAGGGTTTTTCTTTCTTTTTTATTTTAGATGTTCGAATTTTTGAAACTTTGAACATATGGGTTCAACCTTATTACATTCGAAGTTTCAACAATTTGATTATGTAATAGGAACTCCCTCACAGTGAAGGATGTACAGTGGTCACCCATATGGTCCAGGGCATTGTAGTTAAGGAAGTGGCACATCAATGTGTTTCATGATGTAATCACCTATGAGTAATATGTTTGATTTTGTGTTTTACCTTAGGTGTTTGATGGGTGAGACAATGGTGCATGAGACATTATGTGTACTGTGTTCTGCAGAGGTATGTTTATGTGTAGTGTGCTTGTGTTTGGGTTTCTGAGGTGTCTGGTGTTTACTTATGTGTCCAGTAAAGACCTCAACACATGTAGGTATGTGTGATATTGGTTTGGGTGGAGTAGGAGGTGCTCCTTCTAGGCATTTATTTCCCTGCAGTCTCAGCCACTGTTATTGGCCACTGACTCACTACATTTGTGGAAAATTGCAAATTAGGAGCTGTCATTGAATCCCACACTGACTCAACAGTTATCCAGCATGGGCTGACAGACATTCAGTTGTTGTTAGAGCCATGGACTAACAGCAAATGCTACGGAATGCACAATGCTATCCCTTGGGAAGTTATCCATCCCTGGTAAATAATGCATTAACAGCACACCTCCAAACAGTTGACCTAGTACTGAGGGACTTATGGACACATAGATAGTGATCTAGCCTCTGACTGTCATGAGTTGGTAATATTGGGGGATGCATTTTATGTTACACAACCTATGAACAAAGGTATGGCATGTAAATCCAAGACAGTTATTATTCCATTATATTCGGCATTCATCACACCTACCATTGAGTGCAATGCCACCTTTGGTATGTAAATAACCAGGCATATCTGACAAATGTCACATCCACAGAGGTTCCACAGTAAACCAATACACTGTGTACATAACATGTCCTATGCAGGCTGCGCCAAACCTGAAACTGTATATTCTGTCTCTGATATGCTTTGGAGGGGAGGTGCATGCCTGCCATGCATGGAGGTGTCAGACCCCACTGTGTACCTCCTGCATATCTACGAAAGGACTAGCATGAGAATTACTTCTTCTACACACCTACACCTTGACTGTGGTATAAACAGGACATGCTGGACAGACAGGTATGTAGCCCAGGTACTACACCCAATATGTAACAGGCTCCACATGCATGTGAAGCACAGTTCTGCCCAAACACAAATCATATGTAAGCTACACAGCAGGATGGGGAACACAAAAATTATAACTGCTTTAGGACAAATTTCTTTAATGGACACAGGGAAACTAGATGTGTCACCTTGCATGCCCCGGCTTGTCCATGTGTCAGCTCCCAAAACCCTGATCACACTTATCAAGGGTATCAGACCTTGTCAGAGTTTAGGGATGCATGTCTAGGATGAAATATGCTCTTGTTTTTGTTAGCCTATTATACACATATGAACTCATGGAGCCATGCAACTATACTGTTTTACCTTTCTAATGGCTTTTTCTTCTGTGCTGTCATTCCATCCTGTGCTCTGATGTTGATGGGTTTATTGTAGATGTGAACCCATATATGTGTCCTACACAATCCTGAAAGTGAAACATAAACAGTGCCAGGAGACACCTTTCATTGTGTGACTACATAGTCATTACAACAGCATCCAACTTAATGTACACAACATAATGTGCTTTACACATTACAAATGGCAGCATTCAAACTGTGGACTGTCCAGTACAAGTAGCATGTCAAAGGCAACAGTGGATGAAACAAAGACATATTAATTTAGATAGTCACCCTGTGCATCAGACACATAGCTTCATTTCCCTGCATCGATGAGAATGATGACAGGGATGTGGCACAGGTATCATCAATTGCACAGGGTGTTGTATGGGGGTGCAGGAGGCTTAGGCTGACCCAATAGGATGTCAAGCGTGTGTGAGGCAGAAAGGGGAGTAGGCAAGATGGACCATGTAAATGTGGCGTTTATGTCTGTATGTGACCTGAGTATGATGGTGGTATGTGAGTGTCTGCATGAACACAGCCAAGGTCAGTACTAGCATTATGTGAATGCATGTTGGACAGCTTTGGGCCATACATGGAAGAGCTGACAGTTCATCATCTCTGCCTCCAAATATGAGGACTGGCTCTGCCAGGAGTTGCACTGGCACATCCATGCCCAAGGGCAGATGGTGGGCTACTACCTGAGGGTGACTGCTGTCTGCTGGGACTGTGTCCTCCATGGGACTGCCCAGGACCACAAGCCCATGGCCTGCCTGTCCTGGTGTGGACAGCATACTCCTCTCTGAAAAACTGGATGTACTGCCACTGTGGGAACTTGACTGTGCACAGCCACATGGACTTTCAGCAGATGTAGTTGCTGACCTACGTCCATGAGTTCAACACTCAACTCCAAACAGACATTCCGTCACAGACAATGTGGATTCCAAGGCAGATAGTGTGCGATCTATCTTAGACCAACATTTTTCCACTGCATCAGTCAACCATTCCAGGGTATCAGCAATGTGGTGGAGGCAGTCACAGATGTCAGAATATGCTGCATCCATAACTCTGAACATTCATCTGGAGTTCCTTTCGGACCATGCCTGTGCCTCCTTGATGGCCTTAAACATACACCATGTGACACATGATGAGACAACTGCAACAGGTGATGGAGAGACAGCAGGTCTCCTATGAGCACCCCTATCAATCCACTTGTATGAATCCTCACCAACTGTTTGGCTATGGCCAGTGACAACACTCACTGCAGCCACAGTAGCCACACTTCCCTGTTCAATGTCCCCACCCTCTGATTGCCCAATATCTGTGGCCTCAGGGGATTGGGTATGTGTAGGCATACTGAATGTGAATGGTGATAATGATGGCAGATGAGGGATGTAAACCTCTGTGACAGATTCAGCCCCTGTAACCCCCAGCTGTGTCTCAATTTGGCCACCATCATCTTTAGAGTCTGAAGAAATACTGACTTCAGGGTGTGAAGGGGAAAAAGACCAGTCTCCCAGGTCACCTGTGGAAGGGAAAGCATCACATTAATACCTGCACTACTATGATCTGCATTCCTATGTTGCAATACATGTTAAGCTGTATAAACTGCTATCACTATTACAAACTTGTACAACCCTCAGTCTGAGATAGTAGGACATGAGGTTATTAATTTCTAACCAAAAAATGCTAAGTTTTCAAAATAACAGCTTTTTAAACTGGACTCTCATGGTCAATACATAAATTATGTACACTGCTGACATTCTGCAGAATGCTGCACAGTTTCAGGTATGGCCATCTGAAAAGTCTTGTCAGTACTGTGAAATCAATCACTGTGGTCACACCTACAAGGCCTAGGTATGACCCTAAATTGTGTACAGTCAGAACATATCTCTACATTTTTCAATCATACAGACAGTACATCAATCCAGCCAACAGGCCTGGGATGACACTAGCTAATAACTTGAAGTAAATCTACATCTGTGACAAAAATGTTTTGTGCTTACGATTGACAGAGGCATGTCCTCTTCCTATTCCTGATGGTCCTGAAAAACTTTTGAGGGAGGGGTAATATAAACAGTACCAAATGTTACAGTATAACACTAGTACTATGTCCAAATATCCCCCATTTACAATAGTTGCTATATTAACAGGTGTGTGGATCACAATCTCTGCATGAGCTTAAAACTGCAGGTAACCTAGTTATCCCCACCCATGTAAAACTATGTACAGCCTGATACACTAAATGCTACAGTATTCTGATGCTGATTCAACTAAATGTACCTGGATACTTCTCTTGGCTAGAAATGTTGGCACCCACATCCATGACATATGGTGTGATGGAAGCCTGGGAGCTGTCCTATGTTGCAAGGTTCACCAGGAATTCCTCAGGGGTTGAGGGAGGTTGTTCCACTGCAGATCCACCACAAGTGATGGGACAAACCGTGACCATGTCCACTGCTCATCTGTGTGCCGATTGGATCATGTTTGCGGAACGGTGTCACACCTGCTCATATGTGCGATTCTGAGGCCTACAGCATTTATGTTATGGACTAGTTTATCCCACAAGGCTTGTCACTCTTGCCTATTTGCCCTCCCTCTGGACAGCAGGACTTGGTAGTGTTGTCTTAATGTTTCAATTATGAGGTCGTTTTCTGCCTCAGTGAAAGGTGGGTGACATCTGGTGTGCATGTTATCACCTAAAATTCAAAATAATGAAAGTGCATGTCAGGATCACATACATGGGTCTACAGTATGTACATATACAGTAATTAAGGAAGGCTGTCTGTATTCCCTGCTTGATTACACATTTCATATGCAACAGTGTGCCAATCATACAAAGGGTGTGGAAGCAACTAGGATAGTGGCAGTCATGACCTACACTGCTTGTGTCATGACAGGTACTCACAAATGATCAGACACCCAACATAGGAGTCCACTTGTAGTGTGACCCGTAGCAGGTACCCCCCCATAACATATGTATATAGTACAATGCCAAAACATAGCTGTGTAGTATTACAACTGCCAACAGAGGCAGTATCCAGGAGACCTGCGTCCCTAGTTAACAGACAGTATTAAACCCTTGCTGTAGTCTACATCCTCTGTAGGTGTTACACAGCTGCAGATCACTGGCATGTCATCTGTACAGTTCTAAGAAACACTTACTGATATAATCCCCATTCCTCCTAATTATATTAAAACATTTGCATCATGTTGAAAACAAAATGGTCACATACCTGATGGAGTGCAATACTCTTCTTTTGAAAGATACAGATACATACATGTTGTGACAACATGTTCACCATAGAAACTAACTCTCATACACAATGGTTTCCCTTAGGTAGGAGTTTGCCTTTTTAAGATGGTTCTCATTAGCAAGTGATTGCCTTTGAACCAATCTGTAGTTGAGTAATGTTAACTGAAGCATATACAGCTGATTTGCAGTGTAATCAGGCAATCCAATGCAATTATTGAAGGAGATATAAGCCCTCAATATAGACTCCATCCCCTTTCTCATATGATGGGGAGGGAATAATGGGGAAGAGTTGCTATCTCAGCACAGAGAGGATGTTTGTAGCAGGTACTTATTACATACACATGTGTGTGTTAGAGGCTGCAGCTGCTGCTGCAGGCAATAAGCATAGTGAAAGAGGCTGCAGAATGTGGAGGACAACAACAATTATGAGTAACAGTGTGACCCGTGGCAACTCTGGTGTACAGCCAGAGCCTGACTGGGGGAACCCATCCCACAGTATACAGAGGTATGTGTTTAAGGTAAGTATATTAGCCAAATGTATCAACAGAGTAAAAGGAAACATGTCTGTTGTGTAATTGAATAACATAGAGGGTAAATTATGTCAACCATTGGGACAACTGCCAAGCCATGTGTTACATTATGGTAGTCATCTGGAATGTGTGTGCTGACAATTCTTGTTCCTAACATGACCTACATATGTGTATGTTAGTTGGGCAGCTGTGCTTATCTGTAATATCAGTAAAAAATAATGTGCTGCAGTCTGATATTTCTAGACCTCCTTGTATTATATAATTTAAAATCCTCTGTGAATGCATACTAATGCATGACCTGACACTCTATGCACTTTATAGTGTTGCAATATGAATATGTCAACTGTGTTCCAATTTGCAGGCCTTTGACTTCCATCATTGAACAGCAGACATTCCATCTGAAATGCATTTGGTATATAAATAGTTGAATTCCCAATGGTGATTTACACATACATGTATTTTAAATGCTACACACCACTGGATTTGAACCCAGGACCTTGTGCGCCAAAAGGTAATGTTTTCAAAGCATTTGATAGACTACACTACTGAGTCACTGTTACTGCAGGTGCATTTTACAACATATAATTGCACACTTACAGTCTGTTACATGGTTTACCTTTACATCGTCAATCCCAATATGGGCGAAATGACTTCTACGAATACCGAAGTGCGAACGTCTCCAACGTCAAATTCCGAATAAGCAAATGACAAAACCTCGCCACTTTTTGACCCATGGTAGCTGGTAGCACTGGTGTGGAGGTGTGGCGTGGCCGGAAATGTCGAAATTCGACATATTTTCGACATTTAAAATTTTTTGCGGTTTTGGTTCACTTAAATGAGTTGATTAAGTGGCCGGTCGATGAAGTGTGATTGACGATATAAAAGTAAACCCTGTTACATATCTCATTTAGATCCATTATTATGTGCATGGCTTTATATGGATGTATTTCTCCACCAGATTCTTAGTTAAACACCTGTTTTGCCATCAATGTTTTAGCAGGTGTGTTTTAAATGTTGTAGATAGAAGTGCACATTTACCTGCTGTTAGAAACCTCACTTACATCCATTAGTCTATGTCTAGCATTCTAGTGATGTATTCCTGTACCAGACTCCAAGATGCACTCCTATTTTTTTCCATTACTCTTTAAGCAAATTTGCGTGACGCAGTGTGATGTGCAGCCTGCTTAAACATGCTTAATGATGGTAACTTGGCAATTGGTATGTTTTGCTTGCACCATCTGTGTTAATTAAGAGATGTGTGGCTTGGTGGGTTGCTGTACTGGTCTTCAAGTGTGATGGTCAGGAGTTTGAAATAGGGCGCAGGTGTACATTTTGAATGTGACTATTATTATTTCACACACATAGATCAATATAGCTCCATTTAGCTGAGCTTAGCGATGCTGCACATTGCGCAGTGTTGCACAAAAATTCCTTAAAGAAATGAAAAATGGAGAGATAGGACAGTGGTGAAATGGAGAGCAAGCAGGGGGAAAACATAGTGAAAGGCAAGTAGGTATGTGCAGGAAGGTGTAGGAAAGAACCATAGCTATCTATATTTTGTACAGCAACAACTGTGCACTTTAACAGACTTTTTAGCTGAATTTGGGCTGTCACTACCAGAAAGAGGGATGAGGGCAACATAAATGCATTATCAAGCCAACTGGATAAAATTAAGTGTGTCTAGTGAACACGTGTGCAAAATGGAGAGCTATGTATGGGAAGATTTTTTTTGGGGGGGGGCAGATGCCCATTTTTTTTAAGGTGAAAGTGGAATGTTGGGGAAGGGACATAGGTATGTGTGAGGAGAGGTAAGTTTGGAAGGTGAGGAAGCTTTTACAAACAAACAAGACAGCAGACAGGGTTGGTGTGTGACACAACAGAGGGTGAACACCTTGGTTGGGGAGGGTGTTGTGAAATCCCAGTCCCATGGACATCAGACACGGTAGCAGTGTGACTCAAGACCTCACCTGTGGGACTGTCAGCACTGTACCTTCACTACTCCTGTGGAGGCAGTGGTTGATGCCGGCGCATGGGGCAAGGCTGCCTCACCAGGATGGACAGCATGGTCTCCATCCAGCGTAGGTGTGCACCAAGAGTTTGGAGAAGCAGCCCATGCACCATGCCTGGCAGTTCCTCATGGGTGACATAATCACCCCCTCCACTTCCACTCCCAGAGGGGGGACCAACCCCAGACTGTGTGTCAAAACTACCCTACAGCCCAGGTAGTGAAGGGGCAGCAGAGGGGACACCACCAGGCTGTGGTCCAGATGTGCTGGGCCCAGGTGCCACGGCCAGGTGAGCCAAGGTAGGTGGATCACCTGGAACTTGCCTACCTTGTCGTGCTGTAGTAAATTAAATATAAACATAAGGTAAAAATAAACATAACCAAACAAATGTTAGTATTAACATAATAGAAGATAATGATTAATGAGAAGAAATATAAAGGAATATAATGAGGAACACAGCAATAAATAAAGTTAATGAAAGTAGATTAACAGCAAAACAATATGAAATTATGCACAAGGCCAACATAAGAGGTAGTTACAAATAATATATTCATATCAAATCATAATAATAAATATAATTAATAAATTAAAGAAGAGAAGGGGAGGGGTGAGAGAAAAAAAAAACATTAGTAACTTTGCAGGTAATATTACTACACAGACGTCAACTACATACTTGTATGTCTAAGATTTCAGTTGTGAGTACAGTGACTGCATATATTGTATAGATGATGTTGCATGTACATAGCTCTTAACCTGTTAGAATGGGACATTATGGGCCAAGGCCTATCAAATGGAGGTACAAAGGCACAACTACAGGGAACATTTTACATAGTGTGCCCATACATGAGTAGCAAGGTGTTCTGATAATGGATTTGCCAATAACTTGCATTCCAAGTAATGTCATGCATCTGCTAATTAAGGATCAGACATATGGGGCAATAGCGATTACATTCTGCAAAAATCGGGACAGTTGAGAGGTATGTTCGTGTACACTAATTACACTAGACAGCTGGTCATTTGTTAGTTGGCTGCCATGGGATAAGAAGTCACAAGCAGTGACTACAGGAATAATGTGTACTTTATTTGAATATAATGAATTCTCCAAACACCATCTCCTTTAAGACTTTTATTGCAACATTTTGTGTGAAATCGTACATTTACACACACCCATAGCTGTGTGTTTTATCAGACTAGAAACCAAATGCAGTGACCACATGAATAATGGGCACCTTATTTGAAAACATTAGTTATCAAAGCAGCATCTCCTTTTATACTGTAATGCTTAATGTCACATGAAACCTGGCAGTTACACACATGTCTGGTTGTGTATGGCATTTGTTAACCTAACCGTATACCCTGTTCATTTACTGAGTGTATCTACAGCATATTTCAGGGAAAATTATCAGAACTGAAGCTTGACACTTTATCTGGGTATTGCACTACATTTATTTCTGAAATGTCCTGCTGCATTATTTATTATTCTGCTGTCAGATTAGAACCCACATGCAGTGAATACAGGAATAATGAACACTTATTTGGAAAGATTACTTATCAAAGCACAATCTTGTTTTAAACTTTATTGATAATTTTTCTTAAAATTTGGCATATAGACACATGGATAGCTGTCCAGGACTTCAGTTAACTTACCCAAATACCATGTTCATTGACTGAGTGGAATATATAGCATTATTTCAGACAACATGTGCAGAGCACAGGCTTGAACCTTACTCTAGGTATTGCATTACATTTATTACTGACATTTTTTGCTGCATTCTTCATTCAGTTACGTCACACTTGACTGATGTCAGATTAGAACACACATACTAACATCTATACAATGGTAGTAGATGCTCACAAGGCATTTGATAGGGTCAACATAGAATTCTTACTCCAAACATTACCGTACTTTGATATACCTAATAACTTCTTACAGATCATCCAAACTCTCTATAGTAATCCCTATACATCCCTATATATTAATAAAATGTGGTCAAATAAAATTCTGATGGCAAGGATGCCCATTATCACCCTTTATCTTTAACCTATACTTAGAACCTCTATTCTTACACATTAAACAAAATACATACCATAACCCCTCATCAGTACACAACTTCAAAATTTATCTCACCGCTTTTGCAGATGATCTGAACATATACTGCATCACACCAAATTCAGATATAAACAAAATAATAACTGCAATTGAACAATTCTCGACCATGTCTAACTATAAATTAAATTTTAATAAAACCAATATTTTCCCCTTAAAAACACCCAAACTCATTCCATTAATAAAATAAAAAAGAAACTAAATATTTGGGAATTACCTTTTTCCAGAATAAACAAGATTTCTACCAATATAATGTAACTCTCAAATGGCAAAACATAATGCAAGACTGTAAAAGGTGGAACAACCTGAAACTACCATTCATGGCGAAAGTATCAATAATAAAAATGAATATTTTACCTAGGCTAACGTACATTTTCATGACATCACAGGTAATAATACATAATACACTCTTTAACCAAATACACACCTTTCTGGCAAAGTTTATATGGAAACCTAAGAAAACCAGAATTGCCTATCCAAAATTAACACTGCCTAAGAACAAAGGAGGGCTGAATCTATCAGATTTAAAAACCTATTACTCTCTCATTCATACCAACAGAATACTAAGAATAGCTGAACATGATCAGACAAAGAAAGAATGATCTCCTCCTTGGGTGACAATATACTATAAATATATTAAAGCACTAGGTATCAATCCTAAAGCACTCGCATTCCTGAATCAAAAAGAAATACAAACTTACATTTTAGATCACTTAAAACACTCTGTCAACATAACACAAAAACTGTTTCAATCTTTCAACCTTGGACAAGCCATAACAATACTACAACCTCTCCATAAAAACTCAAACCTAAAAATAAGTAACAAAATGCTAGACTTAGAATGCTTTCCGCATCTAAAAGACAAAACAATCCAATATATCTTCCCATATCTTAATTGCACAATACAGGAAATTAGGACTAACTTAAATCTTTTCAAATCTTACATAATAATACTAAGACAAATCAAAGAACTGTGTTCCAGTTACCTCCAAAACACTACTATATCCAATAGTGACATAATAACTTGCAATTTGCTTTGGAAAAATATTCTTTCAACAAGGGAAACTATTACTAATTCATATAAAATGATAAATGAGATTAAATTCCAGAAGGAGCTTCTCTTTTCCAACTACTAGAGAAAACTAAAACCCTCCATAGATGACCAACAAATAATACAAGCAATTAGCTTAACTCTGAAGATCATACCACTTAAAAAAATAGCTTACACACAGCTAATGATCAATAAAAATGCATACTTCACACCTGCAATCCTCCACAAATTCAATACATCAAGGTCATCACTATGCCCACACTGCAAGGACCAGACAGCCGACCTATTGCATGTATTTTGAAGTTGCAAATGTCTGTACAAATTATGCAATTCTCTCAAAGTACAGTTACAGAAGATGGGCTACCAAACTTCAACATTAACATGGGAATTTGCCTTATTACACATTCTTCCAACTAACATTCCCAAAAAACAAGCAGATACACTCTTAATAATTTTTCTACTAATGAAATTATATATAGCTCTCAAATGGCTAGATCCATTGAATATATCTTGGGAGAGTTTTAAACAAATAGCCATAAAACATCTCTTAGCTCACAAAATAGTAATGGGTAATTGATTGACAATTGATAATTGATACCCACCAGACACCCTGATATTGGGCGATTTTAATTACCCTACCATTCACTGGGAAAACTACTCAAGTACAAATTCCCAGGCCCAGTGCTTCCTGGAATTCATCAACTCAAACGCCCTGGATCAGCTGGTAAACTCCCCTACCAGAGGTGAAAACATATTGGACCTGGTCATCACCAACATGGGCGACAGGTGTTCCACACCAGAGGTTAACCAGTCACTGCTTAGATCATACTATAAACTAATCACTCTGGATGTCCACACCCTACCACCACCCCCATCTAAGGAAACCACAGTAAAAAACTTTTCTGAAGCAAACTTCACCTTACTTAAGACAGAGGTGGTAAGTTTCACAGCCCCCACGCTAAAGGATAATGCTGCCCAAGATGCAGACACCTTTACAAATGCACTCTATGAGCACCTACAAGGATGCATGGATCATGCCATCTCTAGCAAAACCAAGACTCACTCCTGTAAGAGAAGGAAACCATTTTGGAGGACCCCTGCAGTAAACAGGCTATACAATAGAAGGAGGAAACTAGTTCAGAAAAAAAGCAAATCCCAAGAAGGAAAGACATCCCTGATCAGTATCAGTAAGAAACTAAGGTCCCTCATAAAATCATCCAAGGCTAACTTTGAAAGAAAAATAGCCAAGAATTCAAAAGATAACCACAACGCCTTCCTTAGCTATATTAAGAATCTAAGTGGCAACTCGCAGATATGCACTGAACTAGTGCAACATAGCACAAAATATACTGAACCTACTGATATTGCCAACATCCTGGCAGATAGATTCAGTGCAAACTTCACCCCCCCTCTCAACTCCAAAAGGGCCCACAACAATACTGGAAAAGTGTAACTGGAAAAGTGTAGTGTCCAAAAATCACAGACACACAAGTGAAAACAGTCCTTTCAAAAGCCAAAAACACAGCATCAATGGGACCTGATGGTGTCCCAGGCTGCGTCTTGCACGAACTACAGAATAAACTAATCCCCCACCTAAACACGCTGTTCAACCTCAGCCTCTCCACAGGCTATGTGCCCATAGAATGGCACACAGCAACAGTTATTCCTCTCCACAAAGGAGGGGCCACAACTGACCCTGGGAACTGTCACCCCATAAGCCTGACTAGCCTGGTCTACAAGGCTATGGAGCGCATCATCATGGAACTCATTAACAAAGAAATTGGGAACCTCCAAACACTTGACCTGACCCAGTTTGGCTTTGTTAAGGGCACATCATACCTACTAAACCTGGTTGACTTCTTTGAGACAGTCACCAAGGCTATAGACGAGGAAAAGGTGGTTCACACAGCCTACCTTGACCTCGCCAAGGCTTTCGACACCATTCCCCACTTGGGTATTACAGAAAAACTCACCAGCCTAAACATAAACCCCTATGTCACGAGATGGGTTGCCAACTGGCTTACAGACAGAACTCACACGGTAAGAATAGTGGGCTCCAGGTCCGACTCGAAACCAGTCACAAGTAGTGTCCCGCAAGGCTCGGTCCTGGGAGCCCTACTGTTCGGCATATACTTCTCAGAGGTACAGGCAAACACAGGAGGACTATGGCTGGCCAAGTTCACCGATGACTGCAAACTGGGAGCCATAACTGACTCTCCGGCTGACATGGACATTCTCCAAAAGGGCCTTACTGAGACGGACACCTGGTGTCAAAGTCATGGCCTCAAGCTAAATGCCAAAAAATGCATAGTCATCCCATTTGGGAAAAACAAAACACCCACGAATTACCACATAGGTGGTATCCCTCTTAATACAGAAGAGGTAATAAGAGATCTGGGGACCCAGGTAGATAGTAATCTCTCCTTTGACAATCATATCGCCAAAGTAGTTAGAAAATCCTTCTATGTGGCCCATCTAATTACTAAAGGGTTCGCATCTAGAAATAAAGAGGTT
The DNA here is from genome assembly GCF_019279795.1 of Protopterus annectens. Taxonomy (NCBI): domain Eukaryota; kingdom Metazoa; phylum Chordata; order Ceratodontiformes; family Protopteridae; genus Protopterus; species Protopterus annectens. The sequence continues at coordinate 403,452,196 of NC_056729.1, read as the reverse complement.
ATAGTGCCCCTCTACTCGTCACTCATTAGACCCATCATAGAGTACAATGCCCCATTTGGGATATACCTCACAAGACACTTCCAACAGCTGGAAAGACCACAAAAGCACCACACCAAGAGGATTACTGGTCTCAAACTCATGTCCTATGCAGCCCGACTGAAAAAACTCCGGCTGTACTCAGTGGCATACCACTTACTCAGAGGAGATCTCTGCCTGACTTACAAAGCCATGTCCAACTCAGAATTGATGGACATGCTCCACCTAAAGAAATCCAAGTCACTGCGAGCCACATGCTCTAGTGAGCTAATCCTCACCACAACAATAAATAGAACATACTGGAGGGATAGATTCCTGTCACAGAGACTCCCCATGCTTTGGAACAAAATTTCAAATTACATCAGGCAGAGCCCCTCACTAACACTCTTCAAGAGAAACCTTGATGAGTGGATACGTAACAGAAAATACACCCCTGGGATCACTTCATTGGCTCTGCTTGACAGAGGATCAGTTAATTAATCAATGGGGCAGTGAAAGCCAACACACTCTGGCTAGGCTGAACCTGTGAACCTATAAAAGAAACCAAAACATGAAGTCCCGAGAAATCTGGGAACAAACCTTTAATATAATATTAGCATAGTCAACCATATAGCAACTTAAGAATACACCTTAATGGAACATAGAAACTCATACAGGATTTGACAGACTAATCATAGTTTGGTATTAAGATTGTATGTGTTGTTTTGTATAACAGTTGAGCTAATAGTGAAAGCATCTGTGTAACTAGTGTAAATAATTGTGTTGTATGACCTGCACCTTATGGTATTAACACTAATGTATAACATACTCCTATAGTCATGTTGTAAAGATTGAATTGTTTTTTGTGTCATATATAATTGTAAAAGAAAAAGAAAAATTACTGAAAAAAAGAACACACATGCAGTGAATACAGGAATAATGAACACTTATTTGAAAAGCTTCCTTATCAAAGCACAATCTCATTTTAACTTTATTGATAATGTTTCTCAAAATCTTGCCATTTATACATGTGGACAGCTGTCCAGGACTTCAGTTAACTTACTCATATACCATGTTCATTGACTGACTGGAATATACAGCATTATTTTAGACAAAAAGAGCAGGACACATGCTTGAACCTTACTGCAGGTATTGCACTACATTTTTTCTAGACTTTTATTTTTGCTGCAGTCTTTATTGAGTTACATATAACACTTCACTGGTGTCAGATTAGAACACACATCCAGTGAATAGAGGAAAAGTGAACACTTTATTTGAAAACAGTTATCAAAGCACCATCAATCAGCCTTTAAAATGTATTAATTAATGATGCATCAACTCTGGCATGTTGAGCATGGATATCTGTGTAGGTCTTCTGCAACTAAACCGTATACTCTGTTCATTTATTGAGTGCAACCTACAGCATATTTCAGACAATGACCAGACCTGAACAGTGACTCTTAATCTGGGTAGACTCCATCATTAACTGATCTTTAGAAGCTATACTACACATTACCACATGCTTACTTGCTTTAACTTGCTCTACCATTTCAGGTAGTTAGTGACGCATTAATAAAGATGAAAGCTCTCCCAGTATATCATACCTGACTGTTAACTGTTAAGACTGACAACCCTGTGTGCGATTTACTGTATAATCACATTATGCATTGAGTTATTACTTTGATGTTTTCCTACTTACCACATAATTGGCTCATCCTGGCCAGGCGCCCTGTTTGGACTGGACATTGCAAGCCCTCTCTTCTCCAACTGCGGGAAGGAAACAACTCATTATGCATACCAGTTTTGCACATATTCAGCTTGTATATTTCTAAATTACTGGCAAACATACTTACATATCTGTGGGGTTTGCCCAGCCCTAGCCTCTTGGACCCAGGTGTCCAAAGTTCTCCTCTTTCTATACTTCATGCCATAATAGTGGTGACAACACTGCTCACCAGTGCAGGGGATACCAGCAGCAGTGATAAGTTCCCTGGCTAACCAATCCCAGGCCTCAGGCTTACACTCTGAGCCCCGGTAATTACCCTGCAGCAGCCGGGGTTCATAGTTCTTAACCAGGAGTCCAACAAACACTTTGGACTCCATTGCTCCCCACCTCTGCACATGGAAGAACAGTCCTTCTCTAGCCACACCAGGCATATCCACAGCCAAGTTAGAACTCCAACGAATGATGTGAAGTTGCTGCCTATTGGCCTTTAAATAGGCTGCATTCCTACCCTTGCACATCATGCTGTAACTTTCAAAAAAGCACATTGTGCAAACTTGCACAAGCCAGGTGTAAGCACAGCTTAGCAATGCCCAAACAGGAATAGACCACTGACCATTTTTAAGCACTGCTTAGCATTGCACAGCTTTTCAATATGTAACAATTTTTTTTTATTTTAAGCTAAACCAATGTTTCGGTCACTTGACACATTTTCATAGCAATAAATGTCAAAAGTATGACTGGTCAGGACTTGAACCCATGACCTACTACACTGTAAGACATGATTCAACCTATCTAGCCACTGAGATAGAGAAGGGGACTTGTATATTTTTTATATCTTTACATATAGTACAAGGTGCCTGTTAAGCATAGTGCAGGTTTGTGAGTTGCTAAGCACTACAGAACTACAACAATGGAATGCATCCAGTTTCTATGTTCAGATGTCTAGCAGATGTCTGCTGCATATGTAAATGCAGCTAAGCATCACTAAGCAATGCATTGCGCCATGCAAATAAGCACATGTAAAAAAAATAATTAAAATTGTAATTTCATGCAGTACTACCTGATGTTCACCTCTTAGTCCAGGTTAATGGACAAAATTGTGTTGTGCTGTGCTCAGTAACTGTCCAGAAGTTTTCTGGACAGTCTACAAGTACAGCCAGCCTCTACAGTGTTGCTTAAATGGATTTAAAATACATGTTACTGTGCTGTCCCTCAGCAGAATGCCATAATTAATATGTATGGAGCAGTGCCGAGGAGGAATCATGGCCAAACAGACAGATACCTTCCATGTAGGCTCTTCATGGAGCCTACATTGATTTTATTGAATCCTAGGGTAGATGTTTCCAGTTTGTACAGACATTGATAAACAGTGAAGCATTTGTCAAAATATTTTGTCAGACCTCTCTTCTCTTTTCCATATTAATAAGGCAATGGTGTGACTAGGGTGGGATGAAGGACTAAGCTCCCATAAAAATAAGTAAATACATAAATAAATAAATGGACCACATTCCCATAGTTAAGTGGAGAGATAAAAAGCCATCTTACATTTTACTGTCTAGTGCTTACTTTTATGTGGTGATCTCTGCCTTGACTTCTAGGCTACAGAAGATCCACTCTGTTACATTGCTAATACTAAAAGCAGTCACTTCAAAGATGTCAACCTTCATCACAACATGAACAGGACTTCTTGAAGAGGCAGGTTTCCAATCAAATAATCATTTAAATGAAAAAAACTCCCTTGCACATCTAACAATGCAGCACATGGGCATCCTTCAAGATCTGCTTTAATGATTGGATGAGTACACACAGATTAATTACTGAGGTTAAATGGGTGAAAATTCACCTCTAAATTCTCTGGATTCTGGGGGTAGGGTGTATATGGTCACAAACACAGTCTGCCTAATAGGAGTTCATGAAACTATGAGTTATATTGGGGGATTGTCTGAACCCAGATTTGACAAGCTTGATCCTGGTTCAGTGGAAAAACTTGTTTACAGAGCTTTGGTTCATTTCAATGTGTTCAGTTTTATATTTGTTTTATAGGTGATTTATTTTGCATTTGGTCTGTAACAGATGAACATTTTGTAGAATTTGTAAACATAGTGAACAACAGCAACATTTTTTTGAGGTTACTAACTTTGTTTTGTATTAATTATTCAGATAATTGGATGACTCTGGATTAGGAAAGCATTTCCATTCATGTATTTTTGGAAAGTCTTTTCACATGATTTGCACAATGTTAGTCACCACTGCAAGTTCATGAAATTTAATTTCTTCCAAAACAGGTTATCATGGCTTACTTCTGATGACAATATTTATTTCACTGTAACCAATTATCTATTTCAGATATCTTTGGACAGGATTAATGATCTTAATGTGTTTGTAATATAGATAAGGAGGCTTACACTGAAAGGGTGTCTGGGTACCCACTTATTTTAGTAAACCTTACTCCTTGTGCATCTTTTAGTGCAGTCAGAACAGATTGTACAATTAATATCACAGAAGATTTTGATCAAGATTGTATTATTACTTTTACTGTCTACTGATGAAATTAAAATTAAATTTGCTTATAAATGGAGAGCTGGATTCAATAAACCCTACATATCTTAACAAGACTGTGTGCATGTGTGACGCCCATGCACTGGCCCAGTAGTCAAGGAGGCTCAATCCTCACCACTAGCAACAGTGAGGAGTGTCCACATTGGGAGGATAACAAGTACACACACAGTGAAGTACAATTTCCCTTAAGAGCACACAGAGATCACAGTCAATCTGGGGCTGCTTTCTCCCTTTCTTTCCAGATCCCCAATAAGACTCCCTACTGGCACAGCTATAGGGTACAGATCTCAGCTGAGTGGTTAAGCCAAAACCTCCAGCACTCTCTTTGTCCAAACAGTGCTTCATGTCCTTGCCCAAGTAGCTGAAACACATGAGTGGTCAAGCCAAAACCTCCAGCACTCTCTCTGTCCAACCAATGCTTCATGTCCCTGCCCAAGTAGCTGACACACACACACACACACTTTCAGATATGAATTATATACAAACACACTGACACTCAGGGGGAAGGCTGGCCAGGATATCCAGCTATGCCCCCTTCTGCCCAGACTATAAGGTAGTACCGACTGCCACCAACCGCCCTTATCAGCTACTCTAAAGGCCCTTACCAAAGGGTGTCCAATTCTGCTGTGCAATGTTATTGTTATCCAATTGGTAAGTGTGACTAAGACTTGAAGTCTATTTAGGGGTGGCCTATACAGTGTCACCAAATACATGCAAGTACTCTTAAGAGCTTAAATATCTCTACACACAAACCAGCACAGTTAAAAGGTTTAAAATATTTAATAATAATAATAAAAACACAGGACACTACTCATCAAGTCAACACAATGACAATAGAGAGTTCAGAAATCACAGGAAAATACTTTAAAACAATATTGTAGGACAGTCTGACATAAATATAGAAAACAGCTAGACTAATTTGACTATATTTCTATCTATCTCTAATAGAAATACTAAGATCTAAATAACTTTGTTTACAGAGCAGAGCAAAGCAAAGTGCTGGTGAGTTGTTGTCAGATCTAAAGACAAATACAAAATGCTAAATCTTTCTCTCTCAGAAAGTCTTAAGTTGATAATGCACATTGCTGCTGAGTCATTTCAGATGACATCATTCTTGACACTTCTACATAAGTTTCCCAGGCTCACAGAACTTACAATTTTAACATTTCTTTTTGTAATCTGCACCTGCCAGGATGCCACAGCAATAAAAGACACTTTACATGTAAAACCTAGTAATTATCTCTGTCTTAGAACAATATAAGGAATTTCCTAGCCCAGACATTCTGTCTCCTAGCTTGAGATCAAACAGTCATAAAATGATTTACTCATCAGCTTTCTTCCAGCAGGGTGCACTGTGGTTACATTTTTGAAGCTCAGAACATAACACAGTTTTCTTACATTTGTTACACAAGCCTATGGATCATATTAATATTTACAATGACATATAATTATTTATAAAATTCTGTCTGGCTGGGGTGGCAGCCCCTCAGTTTTTCACATTTCTTCCACCTCTGAGAACTCAAGCTAGTTTTTCAAGTGTCCCTTGAGAAACATTGCTTGAGAGGATTGAATCTATCTGGGTATACCTTACCCCATTCCCAGTCTTGAGAGCCCATCTGCATTGGAATTGCCAATCCCACTGCAGTGCTGCACTGACATATCATATGCTTGCAACCCTAGGCTCCACCTTAGTAGCTTGACATTTTGCTGGCTGGCTTGATGTAACCATGTCAGGGGATTGTGATCTGTAACAACATTAAATCTTCTTTCGTACAGATAAGGCTGAAGTTTCTGCAGTGCTCACACTATGGCTAGACATTACTTTTCTACAGCTGCATAGCATTCCTCCCTGGCTTGGAGCCTACCACTGAGACTGACCACTGGGTGCTGTTTTCCCTCTGAAGAAATCTGGCTAAGTACAGCCCCCATCCCATGGTTCAAAGCATCCACCTGCATAACAAATTATTTGCTGTAATCTGGACTGGCTAACACAGAGGGCCCTTCCAAAGCTTCTTTAAGCTTCTGGAATGCCTGCCCACATGCTGTGGTCTACACTACCTTATCTGGCCTGTTTTTCCTTGTCAGGTCTGTGATGGGAGCAGCTATGATACTATAACTGGAGACAAACTTTCTGTAGTACCCTGCTGTCCCTAAGAATGCCCTCACCTGCTTTTTGGTAACAGGTGCAGGCCATGCTTGAATGGCTTCCACTTTGGCATGTTCTGGCCTGATTTTACCAATCTCTACTCTATGTCCCTGGTAGGAGACCTCTGCCATACCCACCTGACATTTGCTGGAGTTAATGGTCAATCCTGCCCTCTGCAGTCTGCCCAGCACCTCCCTGACATGTTGAAGGTGCTATTGCCAGGAATGGTTGTTGATGGCAATATCATTTAGGTAAGCAAGGGCAAACCCTCCTGCTCCTGCTTCTGAAAAGTTGCTGGGGCATTTTTCATCCCAAAGGGCATCTTTGTGAACTCATACAAGCCAAAAGGAGTCACAAAGGCTGACCTCTGTCTAGCACTGAGAATCAAGCGAACCTGAAGTTGGATTTATTGTTGGGGCATTTTTATGTCCAATTACAGATTTTCCAATAAAGCGTTGGACTATTCATGCTGGCCTTCTGTGTTTTCTAGTACTTGATTGGGCCATGCATGCTGTACGTGTGAGGCATGGTGTTCTGGTACCTGCAAGTAAGCCTTGGTAAGATCAATAGTGGTAAGATACTTAGCCCCACCCAGCTGCTCTAGAGCTTCATCTGTCTTAGGCATGGGGTAAGCATCTGACACTGTGTGACTATTTAATTTCCTGTAGTCCACACAGAACCTGGTGCTGCCATCCTTCTTTTGCACCACCACCACTGGGGAAGCCCAGGGACTGTTATACTCATGAATTACCCCTAGTTCCAACATTTCCTGTATCTTCTCCCTCAGAGTATGTATTACTCTCTCAGGAACCCTATAAGGAGCCTGCCTAGTAGGCCTATTTGGTCCTGTATCCACCTGGTGCTGCACCAGGTGGGTGCACCCTGGTTTCCCAGTGAACATGTCCCCAAACTCCTCTGCTCGGATTTCTCAAACCTGAGTAGGAAATAGCTGCTGGGACATTGCTACCCCTTCGACTGAGGTGTCAGTCCGAGCCTCACTGAGGAAATCAGTCACCAGATCTCCCTCAGACTCCTCCTGCAATCCACTGCAAATACTCAGCACAAGGGCCTCTCTATCTTGGTATGGTGTCATCATGTTAACATGGTACAGTTTGTGCCCCTGCCTCCTACCTAGCAGTTCTACCATGTAGTTAACATCATTGATCTTCCTTACCACCGTGTAGGGTCCCTCCCAAGCTGCCTGCAGCTTGTTATGTCTGACAGGAATGAGAACCATTACCTGCTGCCATACAGCATACTCTCTAGCTCAAGCACTCCTGTCATACCAAACCTTTTTCTGCTGTTGGGCTTCTGCCAGTTTCACCTGGGCCAAGTCCATGAGTTCCCTGAGCCTTGTCCTGAGGTTTAGGACATATGCCACAACAGATTCCTTGTGAGATTCACACTCATCTTCCCATTCATCTCAAATTAAATCTAGAGGTCCTCTCACCCTATGGCCATACAGCAACTCAAAGGGTGAAAAACATACGGATTCCTATGGAACCTCTCTGTAAGCAAACAGGTGGGGCAAATATTTGTCCCACTCCCTCTTAAACTGTTCTGCAAATTCCCGTAGCATGGACTTGTGTGTAGAGTTTAACCTCTCAACAAGACCATTAGTCTGGGGATGGTAGGGGTGGTCTTTAGGTGCTTCACCCCACAGTGCTTCCACATACAATTCACTAGGTCTGACATGAAACTGGCACCTCTGTCAGTCAGTATTTCTTTTGGAAAACCTACCCTGCTGAAAATCTCTAACAAAGCATTTGACACCTTTTCTGCCTCAATGGAGGACAGAGCCACCACTTCAGGGTATCTGGTAGCATAATCTACTACCACTATGATATACTTTTTCCCTGTGGAACTTGGGGTACTCAGAGGCCCCACAATATCCATAGCTACCCTCTGAAATTGATCCTCAATCATGGGCAAAGGCATCAAAGGAGCTTTCACCTTGTCTCCTGCCTTGCCTACCTTTTGCCACTGCTCAAAGGTCCTGCAGTACCCTGTTACATCTCTGGAAATCCCAGGTCGATAAAAGTCCTGCATAATATGTCTCTTTGTATGTTTTAAGCCCATATGACCTGCAAAGGAAATAACATGGGCTATGACTAAAATGCCAGACAGTAGGCTCTAGACACAACAAACTGCTGTATCATCTCACCTTCTAGCCCTCCCTCAGGGGTCCACTCTCTGTACAGTAACCCTTTGTCCCAGTATACAGATTCTCCCTTCCCTTGAGAATCAGGTGCTTCACTAGCTACCTGACTCAGGCCTTGCAATGTAGGGTCTAAGGGCTGAGCCTGTCTCAACTCTCTCTTTGTAACCCTTCCCAGCTTCCTTTCCACAGGAAGTCTGGTATCATCTGACAGCAGTGCCTCACTGTCAGCCTGGGTACTACTACTCACCTCTGCCCTTGCAGTCACTCTGTCCAAGGGACCATCAGTACCAACAAGCAGTTGTGGCCTACCTTCAGTCTCATTGCTTCAGGGTAGCTCCCTCCCTGAAGTAACCACCTCAACAGTCCTGGCTGCAAGTGTACAGTCTGCCTGGGTCTCCCCTAAGCTATCAGATCCACATGTTTGTCTCCAAGTCTGGCTGCATGTAACTGCATGGGCACATGGTACTGCATTATCAAAATCATTCCTTATCAGGACATCTGCAGGGATAGCCTCAAACACACCTACTTGCTGGCTTCCTCTTTCACCCTCCCAGTCAAGGTGAACCCTAGCCAAAGGTATTTGGAATGGAGTCCCTCCTAAAGCTCTGACTGGATTTTACTGCTCAGGCAAGTAGTGTACCTCTGTAACCATTGCAGGCTTCACAATAGTTATGTCAGAGGCTGTGTTTCTCTTAGCAATGGCTTCTTTGCCATTCACTACAATAGGATATAACCTTTTGCAGTAGCTTGGTACCCTTGCTGTCTCAAGACAACCTACTATTGGCATTTTGTCCTTCTCACTTACTGGCTCCCTCACCTTTTGTTCCCCATCTTGCCTTCATGGACATCTATATGCTACATGGCCCCACTGATTGCATTCAAAACATTTAACCCTAGGTCCTGGATGTGTACCTGGACTAATGGCTTCCCCTGCTACTGGTGGACTCTGTTGGGGCAGTCTGGGCTTCCCACCATGGGTTCCCTTAGACCCATGAGCAGCACTGGGTGTCCCATTCCTGTGCAGGGATGCCCTGCTTGCTAGGTATAGGTCTTCCTTCTTCCCCAACTTATCTACAGTAGAGCATTGTCTAGCAGCTAACCAGATCCTCATGTCTCCACGTGAAGTACTAAGGGCTTGTTCCCTCACCAAATGTCTGCCAGTCCTTTAAAAGTGGTGACCTGACATCCACTCACCCACCTATGAAAATAAGTGCTTAGTTCAGCAACATATTCACACACACTTTCACCTGCCTTGCATCTACGCTCATTAAACTTTTTCCTATAAGTTTCAGGTGTTATCTTTAAAAAATTCTAGAAAACAATTCTTTACAACATTATAGTTTAAAAGATCATGGTCAGATAGCTTGGGCAACACAGTTACAGTTTTACCATGGAGTAAGGGGGTCAGGAACTGTAGCCAGAACCTTTTGTCAACATCATACTGTTTACATACCCTCTCAAACATATGAATGAAACTATCAAAATTATCCCCCTCTGTAAACTGTGGAAGAAATTTACTGACCTTTTGTGCTTCTGGGGTCCAGTTACTCCCTTCTCCATTACCTCCATGACTCTGGCAAAGAGTCACCATCTCTGTTTCATGTTGCCCCTGCCTCTACCTCTCCTCAGCTTCCAGGCATAGCAGTTTCTCATTCTCCTCAGCCTGCAGACACCACAGTTTCTCATTTTCTTCAGTCTGTAGATGCCTCATTCTCTCTGCTGTGTCTATTTCCTAACACTTGCCCTCCAACTCAAGTCTCTTAAACTCCAGATGGATTTTTAAGTCCTCTGTAGAAAGGTTGAGCTGTCCATTCTCTGAGTGTTGTACATCTCCACGGCTAGTCTGATTGTCCTCCTGATTGCTATTCTCTGATGCAGCTGAGACCAAAGTTGCAATCATGTCTGCTTTAGTCAGGTTTCCATGCACCAGTCCTTTATCCTGGCACATCTCAGCCTACTGGCTCCTTGCCAACTTGCCATACTACTCTGCTGACATGCTTGCCTGCTCTCCCTGACTACCTAAGCTAACAAAAGAAATAAAACAATTGTGATCTGAACTTTGTATGTTCACTGCATGGCTGATTTAGTGTACAAAAACACCTTCAGTGATCACTGTACACAAGTTACAGGAATTCATTATCCACACCACTACAAGACAATTAATATGTAATATGGCTACCTCACCACTATCAAACAATTAATATTTGATGTGGATACTCCACCACTGCCAAACAATTAATATGTGACGCCCGTGCACTGGCCCAATAATCAAGGAAGCTCAATCCTCACCACTAGCACCAGTGAGGGGCATCCACATTGGGAAGATAACAAGTACACACACAGTAAAGTACAATTTCCCTTAAGAGACACAGAGATCACAGTCAGTCTAGGGTTGGTTTCTCCCTTTCTCTCCAGATTCCCAATAAGACTCCCCACTGGCACTGCTATAAGGTACAGATCTCAGCAGAGTGGTCAAGCTAAAACCTCCAGCACTGTCTCTGTCCAACCAGTGCTTCATGTCCCTGCCCAAGTAGCTGACACACACACACACGAGCGCACACACACACACACACACACACACACACACACACACACACACACACACACACACACACACACACACACACACACACACACACACACACACACACACACACACACACACACACACACACACACACACACACATGCACATTTTGAGATATGAATTATATACAAACACACAGACACTCCGGGGGAAGCCTGACACAGGTTCTCCAGCTATGCCCCCTTCTGCCCAGACTATAAGTTAGTACCGATTGCCACCAACCAACCTTATCAGCTACTATAAAGGCCCTTACCAAAGGGTGTCCAATTCTACTGTGCAATGTTATTATTATCCAATTGGTAAGTGTGACTAAGACTTGAAGGTTATTTAGGAGTGGCATATACTGTGCCACCAAATACATGCAAGTACTCTTAAGAGCTTAAATATCTCTACACACAAACCAGCCACAGTTAAAAGGCTTAAATATTAAATAATAAATAATAAAAACACAAGACACTACTTGTCAATTCAACACAGTGGTAACAGAGAGTTCAGAAATCACAGGAAAATACTGTAAAACAATATTGTACGACAGTCTGACATAAATATAGAAAACAGCTAGACTAATCTGGCTACATTTCTATCTATCTCTAAGAGAAATACTAAGATCTAAATAACATTATTTACAGAGCAAAGCAAGGTGCTGGTGAGTTGTTGTCAGATTTCAAGACAAATACAAAAATGCTAAATCTTTCTCTCTGAGAAAGTCTTAAAATGATAATACACACCACTGCTGAATCATTTCAGATTACATCATTCTTGACACTTCTACTTAAGTTTCCCAGGCTCACAGAACTTAAAATTTTAACATTTCTTTTTCTTATCTTCACCTGCCAGGAAGCCACAACAATAAAAGACACTTTACATGTAAAACCTAGTAATTATCTTTGTCTTAGAACAATAGAAAAACATTTTCCTAACCCAGACATCCTGTCTCCTAGCTTGAGATCAAACAGTCATAAAATGCTTTACTCATCAGCTTTCTTCCAGGCTGGTGCACTGTGGTTACATTTTTGAAGCTCAGAACATAACACAGTTTTCATACATTTGTTACACAAGCATGTGGATCATATTAATATTTACAATGATATAGAATTATTTATAAAATTCTATCTGGCTGGTCTGGCAACCCCGCAGTTTTTCACAGTGTGTCCCATGATTATCCCATGATCTGTATTCAGCAAGCAGCTCTACACAGTATGTAAAGCCACTCAAACAGGTAAAGATCATGGCATTTTAACTATAGCATAAGCAGCTGAATTATATGCTAATCAACCAATCCAAAATGGAGGAGCTATTCAACAAGCTATAAAGCATGTACACTTAAGTGGAAGTTTTTGCCTTGAATTCCAAATTCTATTGGAACACAGCCACAGAAAGTACACTATAGGGAACGAATGTTAGGGGCTGCTGTTACTCTTCTGCGTGTGTATGTGCAACAGGCTCAACTCTATGATGCTGCTGTTGCTCATAAACCACAGGCAAAGAATAGAAGGGTGTTTAGATCCCCTTTAAATTTCCATGGTCTGCATGAGGTGGAAATAGGGGACCACTACAGCGTGAATAGACACACATTCCAAGAACTCTCCAACTTTTTCATCTAAACTGAGAGCAAGGGCAAATCAAGGAGAACCAATAACTATGGAGACCAAGGCATGTATAGCACACATAATTTTAGCTACACAAACTTTCCAAACACCAACAGGGCACATGCTGGGGGTGTCACAAGCATCAGCATCCAGGATCCTACATCAGTTCCTGAATGCCATGCTATAGCATGCCAGTAACTATATACATTTTTCCTATACCCCGAGGGCAGAGCTGCTAATATGCCAGATTTGTACCCCATAGCACACTTCCCTGAACTCTTAGGTGCCATAGACTGCATGCACATTAAGATCAAAGCACCACCCAGGGGAAAAGGGAAGAGTTTACGTAAACAAAAAGGGCTTCCACTGCCAGGTTATGTGTAATGTTAATCATCCAGAATGGGTGTGCTACCAACCCTGACAGTTACCATGACTCTCATGTCTGCACAACTCATAACTGTACAACGTGTTTTCCAGGGTAGATATCCCCCAAGGCTATTTACTGGGGGGATTCAGGGTATGCAATCAAACCATAGCTGATGACACCCATCAGAAATGCACACACACCATTGAAGGAATGTTGTAATGAGGCACATGCTCAAACAAGAAATATCATAGAGCATAAGTTTGGGTTGCTGAAGTCAAGGTTTCAGTACCTAGATACAACAGGGAGTTCACTGCAGTATGATGCCAGCACTTGTGCTGAATTTATCATTGTCTGTGTTATTCTACAAAATATTATCCTGAGAAAACAGTTGCAACAGGAACACCAAGGGGAAAGAGCGCACCTTCCACCACCACTGGCACTGTCACCACAGTCACATACAAGTGAGGACTCAGAGAGGGGAAGAACCAGCTGCTGTGGGCATAGGTAGATGTAGGAGTGCACAATATTCCCCCGCCAAGACCAGCTAAGGGATACAACTTTCATCCTATGCACATACATACATTAAAATTAATACCAGGCAATGCTTACAACCTTTACTTACCCAGGTAATGATTGTGTACTGCTAGCATCAGACAGTGTCAGTCCTGAATTACAGTTGTAATTGCAGGACTATCAATGTAAGTGTTGAACCTGGAACAGGAAAATAAATGGGTAAGAACAGAAATGAATGGCAGATACTTGCATATTGTTACTTGAAACTGTACCTAAGTAGAATGTGTGTGAGTTGTCCAGCAATGACATCAATATTATTTATTTATTTATTTAAATTTGTTGACCGGGAGTGTCCGACTGGATGTAGGTCCATTTTCAGTGGAGGCCCAGGGAGAAAAGCTCCACAGTTAAAAAAAAACAGATAGTAGTTACACTGGATTACATAGCAATTAACAATTTAACATAGCAATTACTTACAACATATTTACAGATGAAGAACATAGTACATCAGTAGACAACTAGAATCTTTATCTGTGAAGTACATAACAGACATTAACAAATGTTACAATGAGAAGTTCCTGCTGTATAATAAGTACTAGGCTTATGAGCATCTGAGCTTGCTATAATCAAGGTAGTTAGTGGAGTGGAAAGAAAGGTAGTGGTTGGATGGGGTGGATGATATTAGAGTGGAAGTTGCAAGGGCATAGCCAGCATGTTTTTAGCTGCACTTTTAGTAAAGTTTTGAAGTGGGTGCATGATGGTACGGAGGTAGTTGTGGGTGGGAGGGAGTTCCATAATTTGGCTATGGCACAAGGGAATAGTGCTTCACCAGCAGAGTTATTGGCTTTAGTGATCTGCAAGTGATTTTTGTTGCTGGATCTTAGTGGTCTGGTTGTGCGATAGGGTTAGAGTAGATTCTGGAGGGATGGGAAATTTAGTGGTTGGTTTACTAGTTTGTGGGCGAGTGAGAGTTGATACCACTGAAGGAGGTGAGGGAGTTCAAGCCAGCCGAGTTCAGCAAGTGAGAGACAGTGGTGACTATGGTAGGATGCCCCTGTGGCGAATTTGGCGATTTTGTTGTAGCAGGTCTCTAGCTTGTTTAGATCGCATTGCCTTAGGTTGGTATATATTGGAGAGGCATAAATTAGGGTGGAGATAAGGTGGGAATTTTCTATTGAAATCTTTGCTGGTTTGGTGAGAAATTGCTTATTTCTATATAATGCTCCTAGTTTTTTGTGGACTTTTTTATGGTCATGGATATGTGAATGTCAAATTTTAGTTTGTCTATTTCCACTCATAGCAATTTGGTGTGTTCAGTTGGGTATATAGTGGTGTTGTCTTTTGCTGTGATGTTAAAGTGAGAGTTGTTTTGAGTATGTTTGGTGGGTTGGAAGATGAGTAGTTTAGTTTTGTTTGGGTTGAGTATTAATTGGGCATCGGATAACCAAGTTTCAACAGAGGAAAAGGCTTCCTGTGTGACTTTTGCAGTTTTGGTAGGGACTGGGCTGAGCAGATGATGGTTGAGTCATCTGCATTGTATGAGTGTGCCATGTTTGGTGGCAGAGGCTAGATTATTGGTGTAAACAGAGAAGAGTAGGGGTCCAAGGATGGATCCTTGGGAACCCCTATGGAGACAGGTAGTTGGGGAGATATGTCATTCTGCCATACAACGGATTGTTGGCGGTCAGACAGGTAACTCTGAAACCAGTTGGTGACTGATTGTGAGAAGGATAGGTTATTGAGGACAGAGATAAGTTGTTTATGTGGGACCATGTCAAATGCTTTAGATAGGTCTAGGAAAGTAGCAAAGGAGAGATAGCCATTGTTTTTATGCTGAAGGATAGTGTTAGTAAAGGAGAGTAAGGCAGTGGTGGTGCTATGGTTTAGTTGGAAACCATGCTGAGTACTGGAAAGGAGGTTGTTAGTAAGGAGGTAGTCTGAGACCTGAGAGTGTATGCTTCTCTCTAGTATTTTGGAGAGTGGAGAGAGAATAGCTATGGGGCAGTAATCGGTTAGTTCTGCGGAGGGTCCACCTTTGTGGAGGGGAATTATATGTGATACTTTCCACAGTGTGGGAACATAACTTTCTGTCAGAGATCGGTTAATCAAGATGGATACTGGGTAGGCCAGAGCATCAGCTGCAATTTGTAGGTATTCACTTGGGAGGTTGTCTGCTGCTAGTTTGGTGGGTTTAAGTTTAGTTAAGAGTTTTTTTATGTTGGAGGTAGGTACAGGAGAAAAAGAGAAGGCAGTGGGGAGATTACTAGTTGAAGGTGTGGGTTGGAGGGGGGGCTGTGTTGTTTAGCTAGTGATAGTATGGTTTGGGTGAAGTGTGTGTTGAATGAGGTAGCAATATTTTCTGAGGAGTGAGGGATGTTAGGAGGAGGGGTACTGACTTTATCTGGGTGGAGGATGGAGTTTATGGAGGACCAGAATTGTTTGGGGCTGTGTTGTGAGGAGTCTAGGGCAGACTGGTAGTATTGGAATTTGTCCTGTTTTATTAGCTTTTTGACTCTATTGTGTAGTTCTAAATATTTCTGTCTAGTTGAGGGAGTTTTGGTTTTGCACCAGTGCTCCCAGGCTTTTTCCCTGTTTTTAATTTCTGATTTAGTGGTTTTCTGTAGCCATGGGGAGGGTTGTGCTTTGGTTCTGGAAAATCTTATGGGGGCATGGTAATTAAGGATGTTCAGGAAGGTAGTATTAAAAAATTCAACTGTGTCATCTAAACTGAGGTACTTTAGAGGATGCCAATTACATACTTTGAGGGATGAGATGAATGTGAATGGGTTAAAGTTTAGTTTTTTAAGTATTTGACAGTAGATGACAGGTTGAGCTTGGTATAGGTATTTTTTGAGTAGGAATGTTGGGGAGTGATCACTGAGGCTATCTGATAAGCAGCCTGCTATATATGACTGGGGGCTCTTACTGACTAGTATCCAATCCAGGGTAGTGTGCTTGCTGGGGTTTTTATTTATCCTGCTTGGCGACTGGACTAGTTGGGTGAAGCCATGAAGGTTTACATGATGGGTTGGATGGTTGCCAGAACAGGATTGCCAGTCAATATTGAAATCACCTAAAATGATAATTTCTTGGGGGAGATGGTGGGTAGACCAGCTGAGGAGGTTTTCTAGTTGGTGGATGTTTTGGCCAGGTGGGAAGTAGCATCCAATTATGTTGATGGTTTTGTTTTGGTTTATTTTGAGGTTGGTATATATTATTTCTTCATTGCCTGTTTGTGGAGCTGATGATTTTAAGATCTGGATGTTTAGATGCTGTTTAAATATTATAGCTACACCACCTCCTTTTTTGTTTAGCCGGTCTACTCTTAGTATGCCGTAACCTGTAGGGAGTATTTGCTCTCTGGTAATGTGACGTTTTAGCCAGGTTTCTGTCAGGATGACTATATCTGGTGAGTACAAGTCTATGGTGGCATGGAGTTCATGGACTTTGTTGGATATACTTCTAATATTTAGGCTTAGTAGAAGGAAGTCACTTGGCTTTCTATTGGCTGTAATATGGGAGAAGTAATATGTGACAGCACTGACTTATGCCGATATGCCGATAGATTTCTGCTGTTTATCAGCTAACATACCTCATGCAGTGAAAATGCACACAATAGAAAATGTAGTCCAGTGTCTACTTATACCTACATTCTCACAAATGGAACAATAAGCCTTACTGATGTTTCAACAATTTCAAGGTAGTAATAACAGTAAAAAGGTTGTAGGAAATCAGTAAAAGTTTCAAAATAGCATCACCAATACATATACTAAGCACTCAGTTAGCACTGCACCCTGTGCATCAGAAAAAAATGTATATGTATCCCTGAATCCAAGAAATAGAAACAAGGTTATGACACAGTTATCATTTGCACTTGGTATTGTTTGGTGGGGGGCAGCAGGCTAAGGCTGACACAAAAGTAGTGAGTGTGTGTGAGTGAGAAAGACAGACAGACATGCAGAAATGTAGCTAATTATCAAATGAACAATGAGACAGAATGACCTGCAAGCCTCACCAGTGCCTCACGTACCTGTTATGTGTGTGTGTGTGTGTCTGTATGGGCACTCAATGTGAAATGTGTGTGTGAGTGTCTACATGAACACAGCCAAGCTCTGTGCTAGCTCAACATCCTGGCATGTCAGACAGGTGTGAGTTGTGCATGGTAAAGGTATCAGTTCATCATCATCGCCCCTGACTGCAACAACTGGTTCTGACAGGAGTTGCACTGGCATGGCAATACCCATAGTCAGATGTGCTGGTGCTATTTGAACATGAGGGATGCCTGCTGGACGAGCTCTCCTAACAACTATTTCCAGATCCACGACCCCATGGTCTACCACGTCTGGGTGTGGATACCTCAACCATTTACAGAGCAGTGGATATAGGGATATAATGCCACTACAGGAGGAGGATCGGGCATAGCCACATTGGCTTACAGCAAGTGATGTTGTGGACCTATGGACATGAGGATGCTGTCCCCCTCCAAGCAGATGTTCCATCACAGACACTGCCCATTCATCATGCCATTCATCCGATCCATTGAATTTGCCACAGGATGGAGGCAGCAATGCATGTCAGCCTGTGCCACATCTAGAACCCTAAGCATGTCCTCGGAGACTCCGGTGGAACATGTCTGTGCCCAAAACATACGTTGAGTTGCACATAATGACACACCAGCATCAGGGGGAGGGTGGACAACAGGCCTCCTTCCATTTCCACTACCAACCCTCCTACATGACACCTTGTCCACACTTTGGCTACAGCCAGTGTTAACTGGCACTGAAGCCACAGTAACAACACTACCCTAATCAACTGTGTCACCCTCAACCTATCCACCTATCTGAGTGGTCAGTAGAATGGGTATGCATAGGCATACTGACTGTGTTTGAAGGAAATACAGGTGATGTGGGAGTCACAACCTCAGTGTCAGATTCAACCTCTGCATCCCCGACTGTGTTTCTGCTTGGCCTACCAATACTCTGATATCAGATGGTAGGAGTCATACATTTCCACTGTCAGGATCACCTGTGACAATAAGCAATAAACACAGGAATTACATTATTTCTACACTAAATATTAAACAGATATAGATGATAAAAAAGTAACACTGGTCACACAATCACAGACTGCACAGCAATACAGAAACTCATTACACCCTCCACACACATGCAGATAATTATATATCTAAATAATGCTTAGTAATAAGCAAATAAATATTTGCTCACCATGTGCAGATGTCTCCACAGTTTGCAGGGAGGCAGGTCCTAGAAGAAATGAAGCAAGGAAAGGAGGGCAATTAAGCATCACAATGGGAACAGCACATGGAGTCAGTGAATTAAGCATCACAATGGGAACAGCACATGGAGTCAGTGAATTAAGCATCACAATGGGAACAGCACATGGAGTCAGTGAATTAAGCATCACAATGGGAACAGCACATGGAGTCAGTGAATTAAGCATCACAATGGGAACAGCACATGGAGTCAGTGAATTAAGCATCACAATGGGAACAGCACATGGAGTCAGTGAATTAAGCATCACAATGGGAACAGCACATGGAGTCAGTGAATTAAGCATCACAATGGGAACAGCACATGGAGTCAGTGAATTAAGCATCACAATGGGAACAGCACATGGAGTCAGTGAATTAAGCATCACAATGGGAACAGCACATGGAGTCAGTGAATTAAGCATCACAATGGGAACAGCACATGGAGTCAGTGAATTAAGCATCACAATGGGAATAGCACATGGAGTCAGTGAATTAAGCATCACAATGGGAACAGCACATGGAGTCAGTGAATTAAGCATCACAATGGGAACAGCACATGGAGTCAGTGAATTAAGCATCACAATGGGAACAGCACATGGAGTCAGTGAATTAAGCATCACAATGGGAATAGCACATGGAGTCAGTGAATTAAGCATCACAATGGGAATAGCACATGGAGTCAGTGAATTAAGCATCACAATGGGAACAGCACATGGAGTCAGTGAATTAAGCATCACAATGGGAACAGCACAGGGAGTCAGTGAATTAAGCATCACAATGGGAATAGCACAGGGAGTCAGTGAATTAAGCATCACAATGGGAACAGCACAGGGAGTCAGTGAATTAAGCATCACAATGGGAATAGCACAGGGAGTCATTGAATTAAGCATCACAATGGGAACAGCACATGGAGTCAGTGAATTAAGCATCACAGTGGGAACAGCATATGGAGTCAGTGAATTAAGCATCACAATGGGAATAGCACATGGAGTCAGTGAATTAAGCATCACAATGGGAACAGCACATGGAGTCAGTGAATTAAGCATCACAATGGGAACAGCACATGGAGTCAGTGAATTAAGCATCACAATGGGAATAGCACATGGAGTCAGTGAATTAAGCATCACAATGGGAACAGCACATGGAGTCAGTGAATTAAGCATCACAATGGGAATAGCACATGGAGCCAGTGAATTAAGCATCACAATGGGAACAGCACATGGAGTCAGTGAATTAAGCATCACAATGGGAATAGCACATGGAGTCAGTGAATTAAGCATCGCAATGGGAACGGCACATGGAGTCAGTGAATTAAGCATCACAATGGGAACAGCACATGGAGTCAGTGAATTAAGCATCACAATGGGTATAGCACATGGAGTCAGTGAATACACAGTCACCTACAGTATATGTCCTGTAAGAAATAGCTGAAACTAAAACTTGGCTGAGACATGCACACACCCCCATGTGTACTCAACAACTGTATTATAAAATTCTATTACTTATCAGTAGGTACAGACAGAAAAAAAAATTATCACAGACAGTAGTAATCAAATTATTATTTTAGTCTATAAGCCAATATAAATGTTTTTATATGTAAGCTTAACTGGAATCTACTCCTGACTTATCCCCCAGCCACCTCAGTACCAACATAAAGCACATGCTGTGCAGTCTCCACTGAGCTCTGAGGATCTCTGACGGTGGACAGGAACTCATTTGGTGTCAGTGTTGGCTCAGTAGTAGGACCACCACCTCTAGCCAGCTGTTCTTGGGCAACTGCAAACACCAAACTAATGAAGGTTTGTGCAAAGCAAGGAATACCACAGAAGTAATATATACATATATATATATACTTTCCATGCAATTATCAGGATGTGTACACATTTCAAAAGTAAAGCCAATTTATGAATGCCAGTCACTTTTCGCTATGCCCACCACTTCAATGGAGGTTGCCCTGGGGCATCTCAGAAGCATAACACCAGTGTCGGTGACATGTACATTACATTTCTATTCAATAACACAGAACACTGAAAAAAAAAATTTAAAATATAGTTGTGATAAAAGTATAACCTGTCTATTTCAGAAATTTAAATCCTATCAAAAATGCATCTGCCAACAATGAAGTATAAGAAGTGCATACAGATAAAAGTTCCATTTTCCCCTTGATATATAAATTAATTTGTAACATTTTACAAAATTTAGAATGCACTTGAATTATATAAGCCTTCTCTGCACAGAAATCACCTTTAAAGTTATACCAATCTTCTGTTTTGTCCAAATACACGTCTCCTCACCTTCAAGTTAACTACCTACACTATCTTTTTATAGTGTTGATTCAGCCTCGAGCCCTGACCGTTGTGAAGATGCAAATGAGATGTGAACTTATTAGAATTGTTGTAAACATAGTGCAGGCACTACACCATTTTTAGTTTCTAATGGCTTGCAACTGAGAAAGATTAGTGTGAGGGAGAAGAAAAACACAACAGCAATTAAGATAACCTTCGTTGTAGTGGGTGTCTAAGTCAGGATACACTTACAAAGTGTGGAGTTAACTTCTGTGAATGAATGAAGCAAAACACCACACATTTATCATCTTTGCTCACTAACAGAAAAAATCTTCTGCCTTGGCTGAAAATTATTGTTCATTGTTATATATTTTTATCACACATTTAAAGGAAAATTATACAAAATGTAGTTTAGACTGCGTGTCTGAGATTACAGCAGAAATAAGGGAAAATGAACACTATACAAAGAGAAGACCGAGCTGTGTTTGTGCTAACGTATTCAGAAATGGTTGTGTGATCAGTCATTGCACTAAATATGTTAGCTAAATGTGTACAACCAACTGAGAATGTACAAGTGTTTGTCCTGTTAATACTGTAGTGGAAATATGAACTGCTTGTATGCACATGATTTGATTGGTGTTGGAAACCTGTGTCTGTGCAAACACAGATAACATACTACAATTGAGTGTTTTGTTCAGAAGTTGTGTAATTGTTTAACATTTGTTAAAATTGAATTTGTTTTTAATTTCGATTTTATATTTTATCTTCTCTTTTTAACATTTGCTTGGCACGTGGCTTAGCACAAACACTGTTAAATGTATAAAAATGTAAAAATTAATGTCAGTTGCCTTAATAAGTGCAAACATGCTTAGTGGCGTCATGCAGCAGTCAGAAACTTGAATGATAATGACAACAGAATTTAGAGCTGTGATCTAACTGTGTGTGTAGCACAAGGTATAGATACATTCAGGTACATAATAGATAAGATAGGTAAACTATGGTTTGAGTTTCACAGCAGTTATTTTAAAGGGCATAATGGCACGTATGGAAACTTCACATTTGG